>NC_074670.1:84318493-84618493 GCF_029448725.1 Salvelinus fontinalis
ATGTCTTTATTGTTTTGAAACTTCTGTATGTGTAATGTTTACTGTTAATTTGTATTGTTTATTTCACTTTTGTATAATATCTACCTCACTTGCTTTGGCAATGTTAACACATGTTTCCCATGCCAATAAAGCCCCTTGAATTGAATTGAATTGAATTGACAGAGAGAGAGAGACAGAGACAGAGAGAGAGAGAGAGAGAGAGAGAGAGAGAGAGAGAGAGAGAGAGAGAGAGAGAGAGAGAGAGAGAGACAGAGAGAGAGAGAGAGAGACAGAGAGAGAGAGAGAGAGAGAGAGAGAGAGAGAGAGAGCAGGGAGAGCAGGGAAAAGGTTCCATCGAGTACTGTATTAAGTGAATTCTGGGACTTATTTTTCATAGTCTGATCAATGTGCATGTGTACCAGGTCCATCCACTAGGGGGAAGGATATTGTACATTCGTGTGCCACTTTAGTGCCAAAGAGGTTCTTCAAATACCCCCTATCTGTGTTTCAACGCTGCAGCATAACGTCCCTGTAGCCCGGTAGTCTGTGCACAACAACCTACTGCTTATTTACACAGTACATCTCCTCTTATAGAAACAGAGCAGGTGAAACATGTTATTTACACGATATTAAGACGTGTTCATTAGCATGTTATTAAGACGTGTTCATTAGCATGTTATTAAGACGTGTTCATTAGCATGTTATTAAGACGTGTTCATTAGCATGTTATTAAGACGTGTTCATTAGCATGTTATTAAGACGTGTTCATTAGCATGTTATTAAGACGTGTTCATTAGCATGTTATTAAGACGTGTTCATTAGCATGTTATTAAGACGTGTTCATTAGCATGTTATTAAGACGTGTTCATTAGCATGTTATTAAGACGTGTTCATTAGCATGTTATTAAGACGTGTTCATTAGCATGTTATTAAGACGTGTTCATTAGCATGTTATTAAGACGTGTTCATTAGCATGTTATTAAGACGTGTTCATTAGCATGTTATTAAGACGTGTTCATTAGCATGTTATTAAGACGTGTTCATTAGCATGTTATTAAGACGTGTTCATTAGCATGTTATTAAGACGTGTTCATTAGCATGTTATTAAGACGTGTTCATTAGCATGTTATTGAGACGTGTTCATTAGCATGTTATTAAGACGTGTTCATTAGCATGTTATTAAGACGTGTTCATTAGCATGTTATTAAGACGTGTTCATTAGCATGTTATTAAGACGTGTTCATTAGCATGTTATTAAGACGTGTTCATTAGCATGTTATTAAGACGTGTTCATTAGCATGTTATTAAGACGTGTTTATTAGCATGTTATTAAGGTCGTGATTAAGGTCGTTATTAAAGTCGTGTTGACGTAGTAAAGCAGAGAAGGTCGTGTTGACGTAGTAAAGCAGAGAAGGTCGTGTTGACGTAGTAAAGCAGAGAAGGTCGTGTTGACGTAGTAAGGCAGAGAAGATCATGTTGACGTAGTAAAGCAGAGAAGGTCGTGTTGATGTAGTAAAGCATAGAAGGTCGTGTTGATGTAGTAAAGCAGAGAAGGTCGTGTTGCCGTAGTAAAGTGGAGAAGGTCGTGTTGGCGTAGTAAAGCGGAGAAGATCGTGTTGATGTAGTAAAGCGGAGAAGGTCGTGTTGATGTAGTAAAGCAGAGAAGGTCGCGTTGACGTAGTAAAGCGGAGAAGGTCGTGTTGACGTAGTAAAGCAGAGAAGGTCGTGTTGATGTAGTAAAGCAGAGAAGGTCGTGTTGACGTAGTAAAGTGGAGAAGATCATGTTTACGTAGTAAAGCAGAGAAGGTCGTGTTGACGTAGTAAAGCAGGGAAGGTCGTGTTGATGTAGTAAAGCAGAGAAGATCATGTTGACGTAGTAAAGCAGAGAAGGTCGTGTTGGCGTAGTAAAGCAGAGAAGATCATGTTGACGTAGTAAAGCGGAGAAGGTCGTGTTGACGTAGTAAAGCAGAGAAGGTCGTGTCGCTGTAGTAAAGTGGAGAAGGTCGTGTTGACGTAGTAAAGCTGAGATGGTCGTGTTGACATAGTAAATCGGAGAAGGTCGTATGGACTTAGTAAATCGGAGATGGTCGTGTTGACGTAGTAAAGTGGAGAAGGTCGTGTTGACGTAGTAAAGCGGAGAAAGTCGTATTGACATAGCAAGGCGGAGAAGGTCGTGTTGACGTAGTAAAGCGGAGAAGGCCAGACTTCTACCCCTCTCTCTCCCTGGCCAGACTTCTACCTCTCTCTCTCCCTGGCCAGATCTCTACCCCTCTCTCTCCCTGGCCAGATCTCTACCCCTCTCTCTCCCTGGCCAGATCTCTACCCCCCTCTCTCCCTGGCCAGATCTCTACCCCTCTCTCTCCCTGGCCAGATCTATACCTCTCTCTCCCTGGCCAGACCTCTACCTCTCTCTCCCTCCCTGGCCAGATCTATACCTCTCTCTCCCTGGCCAGATCTCTACTTTCTCTCTCCCTGGCCAGATCTCTACCTCTCTCTCTCTCCATGGCCAGATCTCTGCCTCTCTCTCTATCTTCCTGGCCAGACCTCTACCTCTTTCTCTCTCTCTCTTCCTGGCCAGACCTCTACCCCTCTCTCTCCCTGGCCAGATCTCTACCTCTCTCTCTCTCCCTGGTCAGATCTCTGTCTCTCTCTCTCTTTCTCTCTGGCCAGACCTCTCTCTCTCTGTCTCCCTGGCCAGATCTCTTTCTCTCTCTCTCTCCCTGGCCACAACTCTACCCCTCTCTCTCTCCCTGGCCAGATCTCTACCCCTCTCTCTCCCTGGCCAGATCTCCACCCCTCTCTCTCCCTGGCCAGATCTCTACCCTCTCTCTCCCTGGCCAGATCTCTACTTCTCTCTCTCTACCTGGCCAGATCTCTCCCTATCTCTCTCTCCCTGGCCAGATCTCTACCTCTCTCTCTACCTGACCAGATCTCTACCCCTCTCTCTCCCTGGCCAGATCTCTACCCCTCTCTCTCCCTGGCCAGATCTCTACCCCTCTCTCTCCCTGGCCAGATCTATACCTCTCTCTCTCCCTTGCCAGATCTCTACCCTCTCTCTCCCTGGCCAGATCTCTAGTGAGAAAGAGTGAGAAAGAGAGGGTAGAGATCTGGTCAGGTAGAGAGAGAGGTAGAGATCTGGCCAGGGAGAGAGAGATAGGGAGAGAGAGGGTAGAGATCTGGCCAGGGAGAGAGAGGGGTAGAGATCTGGCCAGGGAGAGAGAGGGGTAGAGATCTGGCCAGGGAGAGAGAGGGGTAGAGATCTGGCCAGGGAGAGAGAGAGAGGTATAGATCTGGCCAGGGAGAGAGAGGGGTAGAGATCTGGCCAGGGAGAGAGAGGGGTAGAGGTCTGGCCAGGGAGAGAGAGAGAGAGGCAGAGATCTGGCCAGGGAGAGAGAGAGAGGTAGAAGTCTGGCCAGGGAGAGAGAGAGCGGTATAGATCTGGCCAGGGAGAGAGAGGGGTAGAGATCTGGCCAGGGAGGGAGAGAGAGGTAGAAGTCTGGCCAGGGAGAGAGAGAGAGGTATAGATCTGGCCAGGGAGAGAGAGGGGTAGAGATCTGGCCAGTGAGAAAGAGAGGGGTAGAGATCTGGCCAGTGAGAAAGAGAGGGTAGAGATCTGGCCAGGTAGAGAGAGAGAGAGGTATAGAGCTGGCCAGGGAGAGAGAGGGGTAGAGATCTGGCCAGTGAGAAAGAGAGAATAGAGATCTGGCCAGGTAGAGAGAGAGGTAGAGATCTGGCCAGGGAGAGAGAGAGAGATAGAGATCTGGCCAGGGAGAGAGAGATAGGTACATCGATCAGCAGATACATCGATCGGCAGATATATCGATCAGCAGATACATCGATCAGCAGATATATCGATCAGCAGATATATCGATCAGCAGATACATCGATCAGCAGATATATCGATCAGCAGATACATCGATCAGCAGATATATCGATCAGCAGATACATCGATCGGCAGATATATCGATCAGCAGATACATCGATCGGCAGATATATTGATCAGCAGATACATCGATCGGCAGATACATCGATCAGATAGCAGATCAGTTAATACGGTCTAGAAGGAGTCTGGTGGGATGAATGTCTCCGTTTTGATGGTCTTTTGCAGCTCGTTTCAGTCGGTTGCGGAGGAAAGCTGGAATGAAGTGACATTTTGTCTTGTCATTTCACACACAGCCATGTACGCATGAATGAATCAATTAAATAATCTATTTGACTGTTTTACCAATATAACTACATAACAAGATCATGGTAATCATTTATTTGAAAGGTAAATCTCTATTGATAAACTGGGTGAATCAAGATGTAGTCTAGTTACAATACAGGTGAATACATATTATTCAATAGGTCTAGTTACAATACAGGTAATATATATATTATTCAATAGGTCTAGTCACAATACAGGTAATATATATTATTCAATAGGTCTAGTTACAATACAGGTAATATATATATTATTCAATAGGTCTAGTTACAATACAGGTAATATATATTATTCAATAGGTCTAGTCACAATACAGGTAATATATATTATTCAATAGGTCTAGTTACAAAACAGGTAATATATATTATTCAATAGGTCTAGTTACAAAACAGGTAATGTATATTATTCAATAGGTCTAGTTACAAAACAGGTAATATATATTATTCAATAGGTCTAGTTACAATACAGGTAATATTTATTATTCAATAGGTCTAGTTACAATACAGGTGAATATATATTATTCAATAGGTCTAGTTACAATACAGGTGAATACATATTATTCAATAGGTCTAGTTACAATACAGGTAATATATATATTATTCAATAGGTCTAGTTACAATACAGGTAATATTTATTATTCAATAGGTCTAGTTACAATACAGGTGAATATATATTATTCAATAGGTCTAGTTACAATACAGGTAATATATATTATTCAATAGGTCTAGTCCCAATACAGGTAATATATATTATTCAATAGGTCTAGTTACAATACAGGTAATACATATTATTCAATAGGTCTAGTTACAATACAGGTAATATATATATATTATTCAATAGGTCTAGTTACAGTACAGGTAATATATATATATTATTCAATAGGTCTAGTCACAATACAGGTAATATATATATATTATTCAATAGGTCTAGTTACAGTACAGGTAATATATATATATTATTCAATAGGTCTAGTCACAATGCAGGTAATATATATTATTCAATAGGTCTAGTTACAATACAGGTGAATATATTATGCAATAGGTCTAGTCACAATACAGGTAATATATATTATTCAATAGGTCTAGTTACAATACAGGTAATATATATTATTCAATAGGTCTAGTTACAATACAGGTAATACATATTATTCAATAGGTCTAGTTACAATACAGGTAATATATATATATTATTCAATAGGTCTAGTCACAATACAGGTAATATATATATATTATTCAATAGGTCTAGTTACAGTACAGGTAATATATATATATTATTCAATAGGTCTAGTCACAATACAGGTAATATATATTATTCAATAGGTCTAGTTACAATACAGGTGAATATATTATGCAATAGGTCTAGTCACAATACAGGTAATATATATTATTCAATAGGTCTAGTTACAATACAGGTAATATATATTATTCAATAGGTCTAGTCACAATACAGGTAATATATATTATTCAATAGGTCTAGTTACAATACAGGTGAATATATATTATTCAATAGGTCTAGTTACAATACAGGTAATATATATTATTCAATAGGTCTAGTCACAATACAGGTAATATATATTATTCAATAGGTCTAGTCACAATACAGGTGAATATATAATAATATTCAATAGGTCTAGTCACAATACAGGTGAATATATAATATTATTCAATAGGTCTAGTCACAATACAGGTGAATATATAATATTATTCAATAGGTCTAGTCACAATACAGGTAATATATATTATTCAATAGGTCTAGTCACAATACAGGTAATATATATATATATATATTATTCAATAGGTCTAGTCACAATACAGGTAATATATAATATTATTCAATAGGAGTGAGTCATGCATTGAGTTGAGCTGGTTGTAGCTGATTTCATGGGGCTGCAGATGACACTGTTTCCCTTCCATTTAGGACTTATTTTATTGTACTAATTAACAACATTTGCATATAAGTAGCGTATTATATAGAAGTGGCTTATTATATAGAAGTGGCATATTATATAGAAGTGGCGTATTATATAGGAATAGCTTATTATATAGAAATGGCTTATTATATAGAGATGGCTTATTATATAGTAGTGGCTTATTATATAGGAGTAGCTTATTATGTAGAAGTAGCTTATTATATAGAAGTGGCTTATTATATAGAAGTGGCATATTATTAGAAGTGGCGTATTATATAGGAATAGCTTATTATATAGAAATGGCTTATTATATAGAGATGGCTTATTATATAGTAGTGGCTTATTATATAGGAGTAGCTTATTATGTAGAAGTAGCTTATTATATAGAAGTGGCTTAATATATAGAAGTGGCATATTATTAGAAGTGGCGTATTATATAGAAGTGGCATATTATATAGGAATAGCTTATTATATAGAAATGGCTTATTATATGGAGATGGCTTATTATATAGAAGCGGCGTATTATATAGGAGTAGCTTATTATGTAGAAGTAGCTTAATATATAGAAGTGGCTTATTATATAGAAGTGGCATATTATTTCGAAGTGGCGTATTATATAGAAGTGGCATATTATATAGGAATAGCTTATTATATAGAAATGGCTTATTATATAGAGATGGCTTATTATATAGAAGTGGCTTGTTATATAGGAGCAGCTTACTATGTAGAAGTAGCTTATTATATAGAAGTGGCTTAATATATAGAGATGGCTTATTATATAGAAGTGGCTTATTATATAGAGATGGCCTATTATATAGGAGTAACTTATTATATAGAAGTAACTTATTATTTAGAAGTGGCTTATTATATAGAAGTAAATTATTATATAGAAGTAGCTTATTATATAGAAGTAACTTATTATATAGAAGTGGCTTATTATATAAACGTAACTTATTATATAGAAGTGGCTTGTTATATAGAGGTAACGTATTATATAGAAGTGGCTTATTATATAGAAGTAACTTATTATATAAAAGTGAATGAATAAAGTTTTTGGTAACAACTAGCTTTGGTTTTAGTTGACAATCACCTTTGACATCAGCATATTTTGTGTTATGAATTAATGTTAGCTTCAGCTGTCAGCTAGCTAGGAAAGTTATCCTACAAAGATGGAAGGTACCGGTATCTTCTTGCATTGTAAAGGGTTCTAGCCTGTAGGACATTGTTTAGCGAACAGTAATGAACAGTTTCAACATTTCTACATGCCGTTATTCAAGTGTGTTATTTTCAGTGCAGCATGAGTGGAGAGCTAACATGATACAGTCCAGACTCCCTGTGGTTCCTCAGGACAGACTCCCAGTGGTTCCTCAGGACAGACTCCCTGTGGTTCCTCAGGACAGACTCCCAGTGGTTCCTCAGGACAGACTCCCAGTGGTTCCTCAGGACAGACTCCCAGTGGTTTCTCAGGACAGACTAGAGTCAGTATGAGAGAGGAGATAACATGACACAGTCCAGACTCCCAGTGGTTCCTCAGGACAGACTAGAGTCAGTATGAGAGAGGAGATAACATGACACAGTCCAGACTCCCAGTGGTCCCTCCTCATGACTCTCCCTCCTCATGACTCTCCCTCCTCATGACTCTCCCTCCTCATGACTCCCCCTCCTCATGACTCTCCCTCCTCATGACTCCCCCTCCTCATGACTCCCCCTTCCTCATGACTCCCCCTCCTCATGACTCCCCCTCCTTATGACTCCCCCTCCTCATGACTTCCCCTCCTCTTGACTCTCCCTCCGTCACCTTGTGGAAACAGCAGCATGTGGCCACTTCTCCAAACCCATTACCCATAATGCCTCACACCAACAGGAAGGAAGGAAGACCCCTTATATAGCAGACACTGTATCCATAGCTACTTACAGTCATCTGTTCATACATTGTTGTATGAGTGGGCAGGAGTTGAACCCACAATTCTGGAGTTGGAAGTGCTGTACAAACTGGGCCACAGATCACATCCCAAAGGGCAGCCTGTTCCCTACATAGTGCTCTATTGGCCCTACATAGTGCTCTATTGGCCCTACATAGTGCTCTATTGGCCCTACATAGTGCTCTAATGTCCCTACATAGTGCTCTATTGGCCCTACATAGTGCTCTATTGGCCCTACATAGTGCTCTATTGACCCTACATAGTGCTCTATTGGCCCTACATAGTGCTCTATTGGCCCTACATAGTGCTCTATTGGCCCTACATAGTGCTCTATTGGCCCTACATAGTGCTCTATTGGCCCTACATAGTGCTCTATTGGCCCTACATAGTGCTCTAATGTCCCTACATAGTGCTCTATTGGCCCTACATAGTGCTCTATTGGCCCTACATAGTGCTCTATTGGCCCTACATAGTGCTCTATTGGCCCTACATAGTGCTCTATTGGCCCTACGTAGTGCTCTATTGGCCCTACATAGTGCTCTATTGACCCTACGTAGTGCTCTATTGGCCCTACATAGTGCTCTATTGGCCCTACGTAGTGCTCTATTGGCCCTACATAGTGCTCTATTGGCCCTACATAGTGCTCTATTGGCCCTACATAGTGCTCTATTGGCCCTACATAGTGCTCTATTGGCCCTACATAGTGATCTATTGGCCCTACGTAGTGCTCTATTGGCCCTACATAGTGCTCTATTGGCCCTACGTAGTGCTCTATTGGCCCTACATAGTGCTCTATTGGCCCTACATAGTGCTCTATTGGCCCTACATAGTGATCTATTGGCCCTACGTAGTGCTCTATTGGCCCTACGTAGTGCTCTATTGGCCCTACATAGTGCTCTATTGGCCCTACGTAGTGCTCTATTGGCCCTACATAGTGCTCTATTGGCCCTACATAGTGCTCTATTGGCCCTACATAGTGCTCTATTGGCCTTACATAGTGCTCTATTGGCCCTACGTAGTGCTCTATTGGCCCTACATAGTGCTCTATTGGCCCTACGTAGTGCTCTATTGGCCCTACATAGTGCTCTATTGGCCCTACATAGTGATCTATTGGCCCTACGTAGTGATCTATTGGCCCTACGTAGTGCTCTATTGGCCCTACGTAGTGCTCTATTGGCCCTACGTAGTGCTCTATTGGCCCTACGTAGTGCTCTATTGGCCCTACGTAGTGCTCTATTGGCCCTACATAGTGATCTATTGGTCAGAAGTAGTGCACCATATAGGGAATAGGGTGCACTTCAAGAGGAGACAGAAGAAGACACTGGTCTCTAGGTACTTCAGACAGAGAGCGGGAAAACGCCGGAGAGCTGGAATGTGGAATGTCCATCGAGGAAGTTCACTTCAGGATGAGAGGGAACAGGGAAGTCTGAAATGACATCCTATGCAATACTTCTAACCAGAGTCACTATGTAGGGAATAGGTTACGAGAGCCAAAGGTCACTATGTAGGGAATAGGGTACGAGAGCCAAAGGTCACTATGTAGGGAATAGGGTACGAGAGCCAAAGGTCACTATGTAGGGAATAGGGTACGAGAGCCAAAGGTCACTATGTAGGGAATAGGGTGCGAGAGCCAAAGGCCACTATGTAGGGAATAGGGTACGAGAGCCAAAGGTCACTATGTAGGGAATAGGGTACGAGAGCCAAAGGTCACTATGTATGGAATAGGGTGCCATTTGGGACACAGTGAGGTGTGTGTTTAATTGACAGGATCAGGATGCTACCCCCCCCCCCCCTAGACCTCTGGCCTGTAAAACACAGAGGCCTTGCATTCTATTATATTACAAGTAGAGAGAGTAGAAGGGTGGATTAGGTGCTTTGAGGAGAGGAATAGGTGGGTTGAGGAGAGGAGAGGAATAGGTGGGTAGAGGAGAGGAATAGGTGGGTTGAGGAGAGGAGAGGGATAGGTGGGTTGAGGAGAGGAGAGGAATAGGTGGGTTGAGGAGAGGAGAGGAATAGGTGGGTAGAGGAGAGGAATAGGTGGGTTGAGGAGAGGAGAGGGATAGGTGGGTTGAGGAGAGGAGAGGAATAGGTGGGTTGAGGAGAGGAGAGGAATAGGTGGGTTGAGGAGAGGAGAGGAATAGGTGGGTTGAGGAGAGGAGAGGAATAGGTGGGTTGAGGAGAGGAATAGGTGGGTTGAGGAGAGGAGAGGAATAGGTGGGTTGAGGAGAGGAGAGGAATAGGTGGGTTGAGGAGAGGAGAGGGATAGGTGGGTTGAGGAGAGGAGAGGAATAGGTGGGTTGAGGAGAGGAGAGGTATAGGTGGGTTGAGGAGAGGAGAGGAATAGGTGGGTTGAGGAGAGGAATAGGTGGGTTGAGGAGAGGAATAGGTGGGTTGAGGAGAGGAATAGGTGGGTTGAGAAGAGGAGAGGAATAGGTGGGTTGAGGAGAGGAGAGGAATAGAGTGCCACATACAGCCCCTGTTCTCCTGTCCAGTCACCTGCTGTGGATCAATATATTATCCTCTAGTTAGGACTGTGGATCAATATATTATCCTTTAGTTAGGACTGTGGATCAATATATTATCCTCTAGATAGGACTGTGGATCAATATATTATCCTTTAGTTAGGACTGTGGATCAATATATTATCCTCTAGATAGGACTGTGGATCAATATATTATCCTCTAGTTAGGACTGTGGATCAATATATTATCCTCTAGATAGGACTGTGGATCAATATATTATCCTCTAGGTAGGACTGTGGATCAATATATTATCCACTAGTTAGGACTGTGGTTTAATATATTATCCTCTAGTTAGGACTGTGGATCAATATATTATCCACTAGTTAGGACTGTGGATCAATATATTATCATCTAGTTAGGACTGTGGATCAATACATTATCCACTAGTTAGGACTGTGGATCAATATATTATCCTCTAGTTAGGACTGTGGATCAATATATTATCCACTAGTTAGGACTGTGGATCAATATATTATCCTCTAGTTAAGACTGTGGATCAATATATTCTCATCTAGTTAGGACTGTGGATCAATATATTATCCACTAGTTAGGACTGTCGATCAATATATTATCCTCTAGTTAAGACTGTGGATCAATATATTCTCATCTAGTTAGGACTGTGGATCAATATATTATCCTCTAGTTAAGACTGTAGATCAATATATTATCCTCTCGTTAGGACTGTAGATCAATATAGTATCCTCTAGTTAGGACGTGGATCAATATATTATCCTCTAGTTAAGACTGTAGATCAATATATTATCCTCTCGTTAGGACTGTAGATCAATATAGTATCCTCTAGTTAGGACTGTGGATCAATATATTATCCTCTCGTTAGGCCAGGAGTTTTTACTGGTCAGGTCACAAGATTAGTATCCAACAGCAGTATCCACAAATTTAGAGATTAGGTTAGTATCCACAGCTGCTTGTTGTTAATAATGTAGAGATTAGGTTAGTATCAACAACTGCTTGTTGTTAATAATGTAGAGATTAGGTTAGTATCCCCAGCTGTTTGTTATTAATAATGTAGAGATTAGGTTAGTATCCCCAGCTGTTTGTTATTAATAATTTAGAGATTAGGTTAGTATCAACAGCTGGTTGTTATTAATAATGTAGAGATTAGGTTAGTATCCCCAGCTGTTTGTTATTAATAATGTAGAGATTAGGTTAGTATCCCCAGCTGTTTGTTATTAATAATGTAGAGATTAGGTTAGTATCCACAGCTGTTTGTTATTAATAATGTAGAGATTAGGTTAGTATCCACAACTGTGTTCTACTTCTATAGTCTCTCTACTTAGCTGGACATGTGTTCATGTATATCAGACAGATTGCTACATAAGAAGCATAAATATCTCTGTTATTGTGGCTGTTCTGTAACTTCAGCTGTTTGTTGTGAAGTAGATCATCTCTGTCGTTGTGGCTGTTCTGTAACTTCAGCTGTTTGTTGTGAAGTAGATCATCTCTGTCGTTGTGGCTGTTCTGTAACTTCAGCTGTTTGTTGTGAAGTAGATCATCTCTGTCACTGTGGCTGTTCTGTAACTTCAGCTGTTTGTTGTGAAGTAGATCATCTCTGTCGTTGTGGCTGTTCTGTAACTTCAGCTGTTTGTTGTGCAGTAGATCATCTCTGTCACTGTGGCTGTTCTGTAACTTCAGCTGTTTGTTGTGAAGTAGATCATCTCTGTCACTGTGGCTGTTCTGTAACTTCAGCTGTTTGTTGTGAAGTAGATCATCTCTGTCACTGTGGCTGTTCTGTAACTTCAGCTGTTTGTTGTGAAGTAGATCATCTCTGTCACTGTGGCTGTTCTGTAACTTCAGCTGTTTGTTGTGAAGTAGATCATCTCTGTCACTGTGGCTGTTCTGTAACTTCAGCTGTTTGTTGTGAAGTAGATCATCTCTGTCACTGTGGCTGTTCTGTAACTTCAGCTGTTTGTTGTGAAGTAGATCATCTGTGAATAATGTAGTAAGTAAGTAGAGGGATCCTGGGGGATCTTAGAACTGCTCTGGGAAGGAAGCTCCCATGTTTACAGGATCCTAAAATAGCCCTGGTCACTCAGCAGGGGGTCAGGGGGTTAGAGCCAGGAGGGGGGGCCACTGAAGGTTCCCACACGTGTCGATGGCTGATGTCATTACAGTAGAGAGAGGAAGAGGGAAAGAGAGAGAGAGGGGGGCTAACTGAAGGACAGACAGGAAGTGGAAGAGGGAAAGAGAGAGAGAGGGGGGCTAACTGAAGGACAGACAGGAAGTGGAAGAGGGAAAGAGAGAGAGAGGGGGGCTAACTGAAGGACAGACAGGAGAGGAAGAGACGGTTGACAGGATAGAATGGAGAGAGTTCTAGAACCCTACCTTTAATCCCCTGTTCCAGTTCTACAACCCTCTGTTATCAGCTATTCAGGTAAGTAACTATTGATAACTGTTCCTGCTCTGTTATCCTGTCACTCTGATCCAACAACAAGTTCTGCACATTGTGGACATTCTACTGGACAGCGCAATATCATACAAACTAAATATAGTATTTTGTACAAGTTTGGTCCTTTCAGCAGACACTCTTATCCAGTGACTTACAGTCAGTGCATTCAACTCAGGTAGGTAAGACAACTACGTATGACAGTTAGTGCAAATAAAACTGTCCTCCATGTCAGGTGTGTTGAAATCCTAACCTGGGAGCCTTGCGTCACGACTAGGCAGCACAGTTCATTAGCATAATTAGTCTATAAAAAGACAAACAATAAGAAACAGTTCCTGAGATAAACTCATTTTCTTTTTAATCAAAGGGTCTGTAGAGTAGTGTTGATGTTAGGGTGGAGTGAGGTGTAGGGCAGCCAAGACTAACAGACCCTTTGATTAAAACTGACCTTGTGGACTCAGGACTCTGTACCTCACCCCGCCCCTCTCTCTCTCTCTATCCCTCTTCACCTACTCTCTCTCTCTCTCTCTCTCTCTCTCTCTCTCTCTCTCTCTACCTCTCCCTCTCACCTCTCTCTCTCTCTCTCTACCTCTCTCTATCTCTCTCTCTCTCTCTCTCTCTCTCTCTCTCTCTCTCTCTCTCTCTCTTCCCTATCTCCTCTCTACCTCTCCCTCTCCCTCTACCTCTCCCTCTCTAACTCTCTGCCTCTCTACCTCTCTACCTCTCTACCTCTCTCTCTCTCTACCTCTCCCTCTCACCTCTCTCTCTCTCTCTCTACCTCTCTCTATCTCTCTCTCTGTCTCTCTCTCTCTCTCTCTCTCTCCCTCTCTCTCCCTCTGCCTCTCTCTCCCTCTCTACCTCTCTACCTCTCTACCTCTCTCTCTCTCTACCTCTCTACCTCTCTACCTCTCTACCTCTCTACCTCTCTACCTCTCTACCTCTCTACCTCTCTACCTCTCTACCTCTCTCTCTCTCTACCTCTCCCTCTCACCTCTCTCTCTCTCTCTCTCTCTCTCTCTCTCTCTCTCTCTCTCTCTCTCTCTCTCCCTCTCTCTCTCCCTCTCTCTCTCTCTCTCCCTCTCTCTCTCTCTCTCTACCTCTCTCTCTCTCTCTCTCTCTCTCTCTCTCTCTCTTCCCTATCTCCTCTCTACCTCTCTCTGCTCACCACACTTCCTTTTCCCCACACAGCTGAGGCCCAATCATGTGGCGGCACCCATGTTTTATGAGCTGAAATAAAAGATCCCAGAAATGTTCCATACACAAAAGCATATTTCTCTCAAATGTTGTCAACAACTTTTTTGCATCCCTGTTAGTGAGCATTGCTCCTTTGCCAAGATCCACCTGGCAGGTGTGGCATATCAAGAATCTGATTAAACAGCATGATCATTACGCAGGTGCACCTTGTGCTGGGGACCATAAAAGGCGACTCTAAAATGTGTCAGGTTTCCTCCAGACGTGACGCTTGACATTCAGGCCAAAGAGTTCAATCTTGGTTTCATCAGACCAGGGAATCTTGAGTCTTCAGGTGCCTTTTGGCAAACTCCAAGCGGGCTGTCATGTACCTTTTACTGAGGAGTGGCTTCCGTCTGGCCAGTCTACCATAAAGGCCTGATTTGTGGAGTGCTGCAGAGATGGTGGTCCTTCTGGAAGGTTCTACCATCTCCACAGAGGAACTCTGGAGCTCTGTCAGAGTGACCATCGGGTTCTTGGTCACCTCCCTGACCAAGGCCCTCTTCCCCAATTGCTCAGTTTGCCAGGTGGCCATCTTTAGGAAGAGTCTTGGTGGTTCCCTGCAAGGCTGCAAGGCTGATCTGAGACAAACCATACAAGGCTGATCTGATAGAAACCCTGCAGGGCTGATCTGATTGAAACCTGCAAGGCTGATCTGATAGAAACCCTGCAGGGCTGATCTGATAGAAACCCTGCAAGGCTGATCTGATTGAAACCCTGCAAGGCTGATCTGATAGAAACCCTACAAGGCTGATCTGATAGAAACCCTGCAAGGCTGATCTGATTGAAACCCTGGAAGGCTGATCTGATAGAAACCCTGCAAGGCTGATCTGATAGAAACCCTGCAGGGCTGATCTGATAGAAACCCTACAAGGCTGATCTGATAGAAACCCTGCAGGGCTGATGTGATAGAAAACCTGCAGGGCTGATCTGATAGAAACCCTACAGGGCTGATCTGATAGAAACCCTGCAAGGTTGATCTGATAGAAACCCTGCAGGGCTGATCTGATAGAAACCCTACAAGGCTGATCTGATTGAAACCCTGCAGGGCTGATCTGATAGAAACCCTGCAAGGCTGATCTGATAGAAACCATGCAAGGCTGATCTGATAGAAACCCTACAAGGCTGATCTGATAGAAACCCCACAAGGCTGATCTGATAAAAACCCTGCAGGACTGATCTGATAGAAACCCTACAAGGCTGATCTGATTGAAACCATACAAGGCTGATCTGATAGAAACCTTGCAAGGCTGATCTGATAGAAACCCTACAAGGCTGATCTGATAGAAAACCTGCAAGGCTGATCTGATAGAAACCCTGCAAAGCTGATCTGATAGAAACCCTACAAGGCTGATCTGATTGAAACCCTGCAAGGCTGATCCGATTGAAACCCTGCAAGGCTGATCTGATAGAAACCCTGCAAGGCTGATCTGATTCAAACCATACAGGGCTGATCTGATAGAAACCCTGCAAGGCTGATCTGATAGAAACCCTACAAGGCTGATCTGATAGAAAACCTGCAGGCCTGATCTGATAGAAGCCCTACAAGGCTGATCTGATAGAAACCCTGCAAGGCTAATCTCATAGAAACCCTGCAAGGCTGATCTGATTGAAACCCTACAAGGCTGATCTGATAGAAAACCTGCAGGCCTGATCTGATAGAAGCCCTACAAGGCTGATCTGTTAGAAACCCTACAAGGCTGATCTGATAGAAACCTGCAAGGCTGATCTGATAGAAACCCTACAAGGCTGATCAGATTGAAACCCCACAAGGCTGATCTGAGAGAAATCCTACAAGGCTGTTCTGATAGAAACCTTACACGGCTGATCTGATAGAAACCCTGCAGGGCTGATCTGATAGAAACCCTGCAAGGCTGATCTGATAGAAACCCTACAAGGCTGATCTGAGAGAAACCCTGCAAGGCTGATCTGATAGAAACCATACAAGGCTGATCTGATAGAAACCCTGCAGGGCTGATCTGATAGAAACCCTACAAGGCCGATCTGATAGAAACCCTGCAAGGCTGATCTGATAGAAACCCCACAAGGCTGATCTGATTGAAACCCTACAAGGCCGATCTGATAGAAACCCTGCAAGGCTGATCTGATAGAAACCCTGCAAGGCTGATCTGATTCAAACCATACCGGGCTGATCTGATAGAAACCCTGCAAGGCTGATCTGATAGAAACCCTGCAAGGCTGATCTGATAGAAACCCTGCAAGGCTGATCTGATAGAAACCCTGCAGGGCTGATCTGATAGAAATCTTACAAAAACAGCTATTTCCTGTTACACAAACACACCAATCAATCAATCAAATGTATTTATAAAGCCCTTCTTACATCAGCTGATGTCTCAAAGTCCTGTACAGAAACCCAGCCTAAAACCCCAAACAGCAAGCAATGCAGGTGTAGAAGCACGGTGGCTCGGAAAGAACTCCCTAGAAAGTCGGGAACCTAGGAAGAAACCTACACAGACAAGTTCTGGTCTACACGGACAAGTTCTGTCCTGGTTTAGATCTTATCTGTTCGGAAAGATATCAGTTTGTCTCTGTGGATGGTTTGTCCTCTGACCAATCAACTGTAAATGTCGGTGTTCCTCAAGGCTCCGTTTTAGGACCACTATTGTTTTCACTATATATTTTACCTCTTGGGGATGTCATTCGGAAACATAATGTTAACTTCACTGCTATGCAGACGATACACAGCTGTACATTTCGATGAAACTTGGTGAAGCCCCAAAATGTCCCTCCCTGGAAGCCTGTGTTTCAGACATAAGGAAGTGGATGGTGGCAAATGTTTTACTTTTAAACTCTGACAAAACAGAGATGCTTGTTCTAGGTCCCAAGAAACAAAGAGATCTTTTGTTGAATCTGACAATTAATCTTGATGGTTGTAAAGTCGTCTCAAATAAAACTGTGAAGGACCTCGGCGTTACTCTGGACCCTGATCTCTCTTTTGACGAACATATCAAGACTGTTTCAAGGACAGCTTTTTTCCATCTAGGTAACATTGTAAAAATCTGAAACTTTCTGTCCAAAAATTATGCAGAAAAATGTATCCATGCATTTGTCACTTCTAGGTTAGACTTCTGCAATGCTCTACTTTCTGGCTACCCGGATAAAGAACTAAATAAACTTCAGTTAGTGCTAAGTACGGCTGCTAGAATCTTAACTAGAACCAAAAATGTGATCATATTACTCCAGTGCTAGCCTCTCTACACTGGCTTCCTGTTAAGGCTAGGGCTGATTTCAAGGTGTTACTGCTAACCTACAAAGCATTACATGGGCTTGCTCCTACTTATGTCTGATTTGGTCCTGCCGTACATACCTACACGTACGCTATGGTCACAAGACGCAGGCCTCCTTATTGTCCCTAGAATTTCTAAGCAAACAGCTGGAGGCAGGGCTTTCTCCTATAGAGCTCAATTTTTATGGAATGGTCTGCCTATCCATGTGAAAGACGCAGACTCGGTCTCGACCTTTAAGTATTTATTGAAGACTCATCTCTTCAGTTGGTCCTGTGATTGAGTGTAGTCTGGCCCAGGAGTGTGAAGGTGAACGGAAAGGCTCTGGAGCAACGAACTGCCCTTGCTGTCTCTGCCTGGCCGGTTCCCCTCTCTCCACTGGGATTCTCTGCCTCTAACCCTATTACGGGGGCTGAGTCACTGGCTTACTGGTGCTCTTCCATGGCGTCCCTAGGAGGGGTGCGTCACTTGAGTGGGTTGAGTCACTGATGTGGTCCTATGGCATGGTCCTATGGCATGGTCCTATGGCATGGTCCTATGGCATGGCCCTATGGCATGGCCCTATGGCATGGCCCTATGGCATGGTCCTATGGCATGGTCCTATGGCATGTCCCTATGGCATGGCCCTATGGCATGGCCCTATGGCATGTCCCTATGGCATGGCCCTATGGCATCTATGGCATGGCCCTATGGCATGGCCCTATGGCATGGCCCTATGGCATGTCCCTATGGCATGTCCCTATGGCATGGCTCTATGGCATGGCCCTATGGCATGGCCCTATGGCATGTCCCTATGGCATGTCCCTATGGCATGTCCCTATGGCGTGGCTCTATGGCATGGTCCTATGGCACTTACTAAGACATGACGCATCGTCATCGTATTTTGATATGATATATTGTGATGATGTGGCAACTGACAGCTTGCTTCTTGAAAATCCTATATCTTGAAAACTTGATTGCTGACATGAAAAACATTTAGGGACTGTATCAACAAACTAAATGAAACAAATACCAACAGATATTTTTTGAGTGGATTATTGTTTTAACAGACAGGAGCATGAAATGTGGTAGGTGTGTCTGGAAGCTTCTTTCTATAGCAGCAGTTAATAAACCACTAGATGTCAGCCCCCCCTGGCACACACAGCCCCCCCTGTCACACACAGCCCCCCCCCTGTCACACACAGCCACCCTGTCACAAACAGCCCCCCCTGTTACACACAGCCCCCCCCTGTCACACACAGCCCCCCCCTGTCACACACAGCCCCCTCCCCCCCCCTGTCACACACAGCCCCCCCCCCTGTCCCACACAGCCCCCCCTGTCACACACAGCCCCCCTGTCACACACAGCCCCCCCCCCCCTGTTACACACAGCCCCCCCCCCCCCCCTGTTACACACAGCCCCCCCCCCCCCCCCTGTCACACACAGCCACCCTGCTATTTTCACAGGCAGACAGACGGGACAAAGAGGTAAACCCTATTACAGAGGCCCTGGTCAAAAGTAGTACACTGCCCTATGGGCCCTGGTCAAAAGTAGTGCACTACCCTATGGGCCCTGGTCAAAAGTAGTGCACTATATAGGGAATAGAGTGCTATTTGGGACAGGGAGGAGCTGGAGGGGAAAGAAGCCTATATATAGGCCTCTACTGACACGGACAATGGAAGACAAAGGTTGTGTATTAAATAGAACCCTATTCCCTATGTAGTGCACTACTTTTGACCAGGACCTCTGGTTAAAACCAGCCCTGGTTAAAAGTAGTGCACTACATAGGGAATAGGATGTCATTTGGTCGCTGGTAAAGGATGAGGAAGTCAGACAATAGTTTCTGTCTGACACCAAACGATAGATTTAGACCAAGTGATCGTTTTTTTGATGTTTCTTTTGTAAGTTAGGGTTAGCTCTCCTCTCCGTAGGATCGAGGTGTGAGACTATACGGCGTGACTTCTGGTTTCAGAAGAACACGAGGTCCTGGTCAAAAGTAGTGCACTATACAGGGAATAGGGCTCTGTTCAAAAGTTAAAAAAATAAATAAATGTATGAATAAATATGTTTTATTGTCACATACACCGGAGAGTAGTGCACTATAAAGGGAATAGGGTGCCATTTTGGATGTGTCCCAGATGATTCAGCAGCATGCCATGACGGCTACCACCAACATATCTAGTATTTATAGAGAAGAGGAGAGTAAATCACATTAAACACTATTAACACAGTGAGTCCATGCAACTTATTATTGTGACTTGTTAAGCACATTTTTACTCCTGAACTTATTTAGGCATGACATTTAAAAAAGGATGGAATACTTATTGACTCTAGATATTTCAGCTTTTCATTTTTTATTCATTTGTAAACATGTGCTTTTTAATGGGATATTGTGTGTAGGCTGATACTGTGTAGAGAGAGAGAGAACAGAGAGAGAGGAGAGAGAGAGGACAAAGAGAGAGAGGAGAGAGAGAGAGAGAGCGAGAGAGAGAGAGAGAGAGAGAGAGAGAGAGAGAGAGAGGAGAGAGAGACAGAGAGAGATAGATAGGCTATACTAAAACTCTTTAACATCGTCCTTAGCTCTGGCATCTTCCCCAATATTTGGAACCAAGGACTGATCACCCCAATCCACAAAAGTGGAGACAAATTTGACCCCAATAACTACCGTGGAATATGCGTCAACAGGAACCTTGGGAAAATCCTCTGCATTATCATTAACAGCAGACTCGTACATTTCCTCAATGAAAACAATGTACTGAGCAAATGTCAAATTGGCTTTTTACCAAATTACCGTACAACAGACCATGTATTCACCCTACACACCCTAATTGACAACCAAACAAACCAAAACAAAAGCAAAGTCTTCTCATGCTTTGTTGATTTCAAAAAAGCCTTCGACTCAATTTGGCATGAGGGTCTGCTATACAAATTGATGGAAAGTGGTGTTGGGGGTAAAACATACGACATTATAAAATCCATGTACACAAACAACAAGTGTGCGGTTAAAATTGGCAAAAAACACACACATTTCTTCACACAGGGTCGTGGGGTGAGACAGGGATGCAGCTTAAGCCCCACCCTCTTCAACATATATATCAACGAATTGGCGCGGGCACTAGAACAGTCTGCAGCACCCGGTCTCACCCTACTAGAATCCGAAGTCAAATGTCTACTGTTTGCTGATGATCTGGTGCTTCTGTCACCAACCAAGGAGGGCCTTCAGCAGCACCTAGATCTTCTGCACAGATTCTGTCAGACCTGGGCCCTGACAGTAAATCTCAGTAAGACCAAAATAATGGTGTTCCAAAAAAGGTCCAGTCACCAGGACCACAAATTCCATCTAGACACCGTTGCCCTAGAGCACACAAAAAACTATACATACCTCGGCCTAAACATCAGCACCACAGGTAACTTCCACAAAGCTGTGAACGATCTGAGAGACAAGGCAAGAAGGGCCTTCTATGCCATCAAAAGGAACATAAATTTCAACATACCAATTAGGATCTGGCTAAAAATACTTGAATCAGTCATAGAGCCCATTGCCCTTTATGGTTGTGAGGTCTGGGGTCCGCTCACCAAACAAGATTTCACAAAATGGGACAAACACCAAATTGAAACTCTGCATGCAGAATTCTGCAAAAATATCCTCTGTGTACAACGTAGAACACCAAATAATGCATGCAGAGCAGAATTAGGCCGATACCCACTAATTATCAAAATCCAGAAAAGAGCCGTTAAATTCTACAACCACCTAAAAGGAAGCGATTCCCAAACCTTCCATAACAAAGCCATCACCTACAGAGAGATGAACCTGGAGAAGAGTCCCCTAAGCAAGCTGGTCCTAGGGCTCTGTTCACAAACACAAACACACCCCACAGAGCCCCAGGACAACAGCACAATTAGACCCAACCAAATCATGAGGAAACAAAAAGATAATTACTTGACACATTGGAAAGAATTAACACAGTGGCAGAATACCTGACCACTGTGACTGACCCAAACTTAAGGAAAGCGTTGACTATGTGCAGACTCAGTGAGCATAGCCTTGCTATTGAGAAAGGCCGCCGTAGGCAGACATGGCTCTCAAGAGAAGACAGGCTATGTGCACACTGCCCACAAAATGAGGTGGAAACTGAGCTGCACTTCCTAACCTCCTGCCCAATGTATGACCATATTAGAGACACATATTTCCCTCAGATCACACAGACCCACAAAGAATTTGAAAACAAATCCAATTTTGATAAACTCCCATATCTACTGGGAGAAATTCCACAGTGTGCCATCACAGCAGCAAGATGTGACCTGTTGCCACAAGAAAAAGTGAAGAACAAACACCATTGTAAATACAACCCATATTTATGCTTACTTATTTTAACTTGTGTGCTTTAACCATTTGTACATTGTTACAACACTGTATATATTTAATATGACACTTGTAATGTCTTTATTGTTTTGAAACTTCTGTATGTGTAATGTTTACTGTTAATTCGTTTTGTTTGTTTCACTTTTGTGTATTGTCTACCTCACTTGCTTTGGCAATGTTAACACATGTTTCCCATGCCAATAAAGCCCCTTGAATTGAATTGAATTGAGAGAGAGAGAGAGAGAGAGAGAGAGAGAGAGAGAGAGAGAGAGAGAGAGAGAGAACATGGGCCAAGCACCCGATTGAGACTCTATATAGACTGCTACGTACACTGAGTATGTCAAATGTAAGGAGCACCTTCCTAATATTGAGTTGCATCCCTCCCCAGCCCTCCGCCTTCAGCCCTCAGAATAGCCTCAATTTGACAGGGCATGTACTCTACAAGTTGTTAAAAGCATTCCACAGGGATGAACCATTCTTGATACACATGGGAAACTGTTGAGCGTGAAAAACCCGGCAGCGTTGCAGTTCTTGGCAAAATCTTGCCCGTTCACCCTCTGAATGGCACAATCCATGTCTCGATTGTCTCTAGGCTTTAAAATCCTTCTTTAACCGGTCTCCTCCCCTTCATCTACACGGATTGAAGTGGATTTAACAAGTGACATCAATAAGGGATCATATAGCTTTCACCTGGTCACGACTTCCGCCGAAGTCGGTCCCTCTCCGTGTTCGGGCGGCGTTCGGCGGTCGACGTCACCGGCCTTCTAGCCACCGCCGATCCACTTTTCATTTTCCATTTGTTTTGTCTTTGTCTTATCACACCTGGCTTCACTCATCCAATTACTTGTTTATTATTTAACCCTCTGTTTCCCCATGTTGTGTTTGTGAGTGATTGTTTGTTTTAATTAGGTCCGTTTTTGTGGGCTATCTTTGTTGCCTTGTATATTTGTATTTTTTGAGTAAAGTACTTTATTACTCATATCTGCTGTCCTGCGCCTGACTCCCTACACCAGCTACACATCTGGGCAGGCTATGTCAAGGAAAGAGCAGAATTAGAATGATTTCTGCTAATTATCAAAATACCAAAAATACCAATTCAATTCTACAGCCACGACAAAGCCCTCACCGACAGAGAGACGGACCTAGAAAAGAGTCCCCTCAGCCAGCTGGTTCTGAGTCCTGGTCATACGTAGAGACAACGACTGGTTAACCCTATGAGTCCTGGTCATCCTGGTCATTTGTAGAGACGCCGACTGGTTAACCCTATGAGTCCTAGTCATCCTGGTCATACGTAGAGACGCCGACTGGTTAACCCTATGAGTCCTGGTCATACGTAGAGACAATGACTGGTTAACCCTATGAGTCCTGGTCATCCTGGTCATACGTAGAGACACCGACTGGTTAACCCTATGAATCCTGGTCATCCTGGTCATCCGTAGAGACAATGACTGGTTAACCCTATGAGTCCTGGTCATACGTAGAGACAACGACTGGTTATCCCTATGAGTCCTGGTCATCCTGGTCATCCGTAGAGACAACGACTGGTTAACCCTATGAGTCCTGGTCATACGTAGAGACGCCGACTGGTTAACCCTATGAGTCCTGGTCATACGTAGAGCACTATTTAGGGAACATAGTGCCATGCCATGAATGAGTCGTTCGTAACGACAGGTCAACTATCTTTGTAATACAATATAATGTCTGGATCCAGTAGAAGAAGAAGAGAAGGTGTTTCAGTCTGCAACACAGATTGTCCTGGTTTTATTTGATACAGAGAAGGCTTTTCAGTCAGCAAGACAGGTTGTCCTGGTTTTATTTGATACAGAGAAGGCTTTTCGTTCTGCAAGACAGATTGTCCTGGTTTTATTTGATACAGAGAAGGCTTTTCAGTCAGCAAGACAGATTGTCCTGGTTTTATTTGATACAGAGAAGGCTTTTCAGTCAGCAAGACAGGTTGACCTGGTTTTATTTGATACAGAGAAGGCTTTTCAGTCTGCAAGACAGGTTGTCCTGGTTTTATTTGATACAGAGAAGGCTTTTCAGTCAGCAAGACAGATTGTCCTGGTTTTATTTGATACAGAGAAGACTTTTTAGTCAGCAAGACAGATTGTCCTGTTTTTTTACTAAGCATTTCTCTCTGGTTCTTTTGGTAAATAGATCACAGGAACACAATTTCTGTATGAATGTAGGTCTCTGTGCTTTGGCTGGCTGGCTGGCTGGCTGGCTGGCTGGCTGGCTGGCTGGCTGGCTGGCTGGCTGGCTGGCTGGCTGGCTGGCTGGCTGGCTGGCTGGCTGGCTGGCTGGCTGGCTGGCTGGCTGGCTGGCTGGCTGGCTGGCTGGCTGGCTGGCTGGCTGGCTGGCTGGCTGGCTGGCTGGCTGGCTGGCTGGCTGGCTGGCTGGCTGGCTGGCTGGCTGGCTGGGTCCATGTGTGTTAGATTGAGACGCAGCCAGTTGCGTTATGGTGAGGTGTGGGTCCCAAATGGCACCCTATTCCCTGTATAGCGCACTACTTTATACCAGAACTCTATGGGCCATTTGAGACACATCCAAGATATGAGGCTATGACTATATCACTGTATGCGTTAGAACTGTGGCTTTGGACAGAAGCTGTCTACAGACACAGAGGTAGAGAGAAAGAGCGAGACCACCACAAGAACAAACCTCGCTGACTGACAGCTGTTCAGTGTTTCTACAGCTCTTTGTAATCCTCCAAGTTCAAGGACCCGAGACTTAGGGTTACAGTAGTTCCAGGAGCCCAGAGGGACAGTATTGTAGACACTCAGCCCCCCCAGTGTACTGAGAGGGTTAGGATTAGTTCCAGACGTTAATGCCAATACGTACACAAACTATCTAGGTCAAATAGGGGAGAGGCGTTGTGCTGTGAGGTGTCGCTTTATCTGTTTATTTAAAACCAGGTTTGCTGTTTATTTGAGAAATCTGAGATGGAAGGAAGTTCCATTACAATAATGACTCTATATAATACTGTACGCTTTCTTGAATTTGTTCTGGATTTGGGGACTGTGAAAAGACCCCTGGTGGCATGTCTGGTGGGATAAATGTGTGTGTCGGAGCTGTGTGTAAGTTGACAATGAAAACCATTTGGGATTTTCAACACATTAATGTTTCTTATAAAAAGAAGAAGTGATGCAGTCATTCTCTCCTCAACTTTGAGCCAAGAGAGGCTGGGCATGCATAGTATTTACATAAGCCCTCTGGTTACAATGAAGAGCATTCTTTATTATCATTGATCTTGGCTTCATAATACAGTTTCTTCTTTTTGTTGGTTTTAGTCACATCATTTCTCAGTTTGCAGTAAGTCAGCCAGTCAGATGTGCAGCCAGACTTATCAGCCGCTCCTTTTGCCCAATCTCTTTCAACCATACAGTTTTTAAATTCCTCATCAATCCATGGAGCCTTAACAAGTTCTAACAGTCAGTTTCTTAAGAGGTGTCACGGACGTCACAGGAAGAGGACCAAGTTCTAACAGTCAGTTTCTTAAGAGGTGTCCCGGCCGTCACAGGAAGAGGACCAAGTTCTAACAGTCAGTTTCTTAAGAGGTGTCACGGACGTCACAGGAAGAGGACCAAGTTCTAACAGTCAGTTTCTTAAGAAGTGTCCCGGCCGTCACAGGAAGAGGACCAAGTTCTAACAGTCAGTTTCTTAAGAGGTGTCCCGGCCGTCACAGGAAGAGGACCAAGTTCTAACAGTCAGTTTCTTAAGAGGTGTCACGGCCGTCAAAGGAAGAGGACCAAGGTCTAACAGTCAGTTTCTTAAGAGGTGTCACGGCCGTCACAGGAAGTGGACCAAAGGAAGTGGACCAAGGTGCAGCGTGGTGTGTGTACATTTTCCTTGTAAACCATAAAGAACAAAATCGACCGTGAAGCTTACAGGGCTAAAGTGACACTAACAAAAGTCAACTACCCACAACGAAAGGAGGGAAAAAGGGCTACCTAAGTATGGTTCCCAATCAGAGACAACGATGGACAGCTGTCCCTGATTGAGAACCACACCCGGCCAAAAACATAGAAACACAAAATCATAGAAAACAAAACATAGAATGCCCACCCCCAATCACAACCTGACCAAACCAACTAGAGACATAAACAGGCTCTCTAAGGTCAGGGCGTGACAACAGGTTCATGTTAATCAATAAGTGCAGCGTCTGGATGCTCCTCATTAATCACATCACACATTATTATTATTTTTATTATTATTATTATTTATTATTTTTTTTAATTAATTTTTAATTATTTTATTTTAATATTTTAATGTCGTGGTATCCAATTGTTAGTAATTACTATCTTGTCTCATCGCTACAACCCCCGTACGGGCTCGGGAGAGACGAAGGTCGAAAGTCATGCGTCCTCCGAAACACAACCCAACCAAGCCGCACTGCTTCTTTAACACAGCGCGCCTCCAACCAGGAAGCCAGCCGCACCAATGTGTCGGAGGAAACACCGTGTACTTGGCCCCCTTGGTTAGCGCGCACTGCGCCCGGCCCGCAACAGGAGTCGCTAGTGCGCAATGAGACAAGGATATCCCTACCGGCCAAACGCTTCCTAACCCGGACGACGCTAGGCCAATTGTGCGTCGCCCCACGGACCTCCCGGTCGCGGCCGGCTGCAACAAAGCCTGGGATCAAACCCAGAGTCTCTGGTGGCACAGCTAGCGCTGCGATGCAGTAACTTAGACCACTGCGCCACCCGGGAGGTCCACAAATATTTTTAACATCATGCACATAAGAGTCACAGTAAAATCTTTTGTATGATCTCTTATACACTATTTTAGGTCCAGCTGTTGGAACTTTGTCTTTCCTGGATATGGCCACTATAGTGTGATCACTGCATCCAATGGGGACAGATACAGCTTCAGAACAAAGTTCTACAGTATTAGTAAAGATGTGATCGATACATGTGGATGATCTTGTTCCTGTAGTGTTTGTAAACATCCTGGTAGGTTGATTAATAACCTGAACCAGATTACAGGCGCTGGTTACAGTAAGAAGCTTCCTCTTGAGCGAACAGCTTGACGAAAACCAGTCAATATTCAGGTCCCCAAGAAAGTAGACCTCTCTGTTTACATCACATAAACTACCAAGCATTTCACACATATTATTTAGATACTGACTGTTAGCACTTGGTGGCCTATAGCAACACCCCAAAAGAAAAGGCTTTAGATGTGCCAAGTGAACCTGCAACCACAACACTTCAATAACACTTGACATAAGATCTTCTCTAAGCATTGCAGGGATATGAATATATACAGTAACACCTCCCCCATAAGCATTACAGGGATATGGCTCTGAATATATACAGTAACACCTCCCCCATAAGCATTACAGGGATATGAATATATACAGCAACACCTCCCCCATAAGCATTACAGGGATATGGCTCTGAATATATACAGTAACACATCCCTCATAAACATGACAGGGATATGGCTCTGAATATATACAGCAACACCTCCCCCATAAACATTACAGGGATATGGCTCTGAATATATACAGCAACACCTCCCTCATAAACATTACAGGGATATGAATATATACAGTAACACCTCCCCCATAAGCATTACAGGGATATGGCTCTGAATATATACAGTAACACCTCCCCCATAAGCATTACAGGGATATGGCTCTGAATATATACAGCAACACCCCCCCCCCCCCCCCCCATAAGCATTACAGGGATATGGCTCTGAATATATACAGCAACACCCCCCCCCCCCCCCCCCATAAGCATTACAGGGATATGGCTCTGAATATATACAGTAACACCTCCCCCATAAGCATTACAGGGATATGGCTCTGAATATATACAGCAACACCTCCCCCATAAGCATTACAGGGATATGGCTCTGAATATATACAGTAACACCTCCCCCATAAGCATTACAGGGATATGGCTCTGAATATATGGCTCTCACCTCCCCCATAAGCATTACAGGGATATGGCTCTGAATATATACAGTAACACCTCCCCCATAAACATTACAGGGATATGGCTCTGAATATATACAGTAACACCTCCCCCATAAGCATTACAGGGATATGGCTCTGAATATATACAGCAACACCCCCCCCCCCCCATAAGCATTACAGGGATATGGCTCTGAATATATACAGTAACACCTCCCCCATAAGCATTACAGGGATATGGCTCTGAATATATACAGTAACACCTCCCCCCCCCCATAAGCATTACAGGGATATGGCTCTGAATATATACAGTAACACCTCCCCCATAAGCATTACAGGGATATGGCTCTGAATATATACAGTAACACCTCCCCCCCCCCATAAGCATTACAGGGATATGGCTCTGAATATATACAGTAACACCTCCCCCATAAGCATTACAGGGATATGGCTCTGAATATATACAGCAACACCTCCCCCATAAGCATTACAGGGATATGGCTCTGAATATATACAGTAACACCTCCCCCATAAGCATTACAGGGATATGGCTCTGAATATATACAGTAACACCTCCCCCATAAGCATTACAGGGATATGGCTCTGAATATATACAGCAACACCTCCCCCATAAGCATTACAGGGATATGGCTCTGAATATATACAGCAACACCTCCCCCATAAGCATTACAGGGATATGGCTCTGAATATATACAGCAACACCTCCCCCATAAGCATTACAGGGATATGGCTCTGAATATATACAGTAACACCTCCCCCATAAGCATTACAGGGATATGAATATATACAGTAACACCTCCCCCATAAGCATTACAGGGATATGGCTCTGAATATATACAGTAACACCTCCCCCATAAGCATTACAGGGATATGGCTCTGAATATATACAGTAACACCTCCCCCATAAGCATTACAGGGATATGGCTCTGAATATATACAGCAACACCTCCCCCATAAGCATTTCTGTCTCTTCTATAGATGTTATATCCTTGTATTGCTACTGATGTATCATCATGTTAATGATCTAAGTGAGTCTCAGAAATGGATAATATATGAATGTTATCTGATGTCAGCAGGTTATTGATTTCATGAACCTTATTTCTAAGGCTCCATATATTAATATGGGATATTTTCAGCCCTTTCCTGGGTAGCTGATCAGAGACATAATATGGAAAAGAGCAAACAAAGCAAGAGACAAAAATATAGCCGTCCATTAATCAGTTGGTGTGTGTGTGTGTGTGTGTGTGTGTGTGTGTGTGTGTGTGTGTGTGTGTGTGTGTGTGTGTGTGTGTGTGTGTGTGTGTGTGTGTGTGTGTGTGTGTGTGTGTGTGTGTGTGTGTGTGTGTGTGTGTGTGTGTGTGTGTGTTGTGGGGTTCAAGCTATGAACCCATAGTCTTGTCTCTCTCATCCCTTCTGGGAGGGAGGGTGGACACTGAGCCTGTCATAGGGGATGTAAGCAATGTCCCCACGTGCTCTGGCAGCTTTCAAGGCTGGGATCAGTTCCTTCCTCTTCTGGGGCACAGCTTCAGGATAGTCCTCGTTGAGGAAGATATACATTCCTCTCAAGTTCTTGGCCCTTTCCAGAACATCTACCTTGTCCTTGAACCTCAGGGACTTGACCACTATCGGTCTGGGCCTGTCACCTGGGCCTGTCACCTGGGCCTGTCACCTGGGCCGCTGGTGGGTTTTCCAGTCCTGTGGGCGCACTCCACCTCAATCTTTGACTGCCTGACAAACTGTCTGACTGGCTGTCTGACTGACAAACTGTCTGACTGGCTGTCTGACTGACAAACTGTCTGACTGGCTGTCTGACTGACAAACTGTCTGACTGGCAGGTTGGTTGACTGACTGACAAACTGTCTGACTGACTGTCTGACTGACAAACTGTCTGACTGGCAGGTTGGTTGAATGACTGACAAACTGGCTGACTGACTGACAAACTGGCTGACTGACTGACTGACAAACTGGCTGACTGACTGACTGGCTGGCTGACAAACTGGCTGAATGACTGACTTGCTGACTGACTGACTGATTAGCAGACTGACTGGCTGACTGACAAACTGGTTGACAAACTGAATGACTGATAAACTGGCTGACTGACTGACTGATTGGCGGACTGACTGCCTGACAAACTGAATGACTGGCTTACTGATAAACTGGCTGGCTGGCTGACTGCCTGCCTGCCTGACTGGCTGACTGCCTGGTTGTATGACTGACTGGCTAACCGGCTAAAAAATGACAGACTGGCTGGCTGGCTGCCTCTCCTCTCTATGGCGTGATGTTAGCCTCCTTCATAGGCTACCAGGATTACCAAGACTACCATGACTACCATAACTACCAAGACTACCAGGACTACCATGACTACCAGGACTACCAGGACTACCATGGCTACCATGGCTACCAGGACTACCAGGACTACCATGACTACCAGGACTATCAGGACTACCAGGACTGCCATGACTACCAGGACTATCAGGACTACCAGGACTACCATGGCTACCATGACTACCAGGACTATCTGGGCTGTCAGGACTACCATGACTAACATGGCTACCATGACTACCAGGATACCAGGGCTGTCAGGACTACCATGACTACCATGACTACCAGGACTACCATGGCTACCAGGACTACCAGGACTACCATGACTACCATGACTACCATGACTACCAGGACTACCATGGCTACCATGGCTACCATGACTACCATGACTACCAGGATTACCAGGACTACCAGGACTACCATGACTACCAGGACTACCAGGACTACCATGACTACCATGACTACCATGACTACCAGGACTACCAGGACTACCATGGCTACCAGGACTACCAGGACTACCATGACTACCATGACTACCAGGATTACCAGGACTACCATGACTACCATGACTACCAGGACTACCATGGCTACCAGGACTACCATGACTACCATGACTACCAGGACTACCATGGCTACCAGGACTACCATGACTACCAGGACTACCAGGACTACCATGACTACCAGGATTACCAGGACTACCATGACTACCATGACTACCAGGACTACCATGGCTACCAGGACTACCAGGACTACCATGACTACCAGGATTACCAGGACTACCATGACTAACATGACTACCAGGACTACCAGGACTACCATGACTACCAGGACTACCATGGCTACCAGGACTACCAGGACTACCATGACTACCATGACTACCAGGATTACCAGGACTACCATGACTAACATGGCTACCAGGACTACCAGGACTACCATGACTACCAGGACTACCAGGACTACCATGACTACCATGACTACCAGGACACCCAGGACCACCAGGACTACCAGGACTACCAGGACTACCAGGACTACCATGGCTACCAGGACTAACAGGACTACCAGGACTACCATGACTACCATGACTACCATGACTACCAGGACTACCATGGCTACCAGGACTACCAGGACTACCAGGACTACCATGACTACCATGACTACCATGACTACCAGGATACCAGGGCTGTCAGGACTACCATGACTACCAGGACTACCAGGACTACCAAGATACCAGGACTACCATGACTACCATGACTACCAGGACTACCAGGACTACCAAGATACCAGGACTACCATGACTACCAGGACTACCATGACTACCATGACTACCATGACTACCAATACTACCATGAATCCCAATACTACCATGACTACCAATACTACCATGACTAACAATACTGCCATGACTACCATGACTACTAGGACTACCAGGACTACCAGGACTACCAGGACTACCAGGACTACCAATACCACCATGCCTACCATGACTACTAGGACTACCATGACTACCAGGACTACCAGGACTAACATGACTACCATGACTACCATGACTACCAGGATACCAGGGCTGTCAGGACTACCAGGACTACCAGGACTACCAAGATACCAGGACTACCATGACTACCATGACTACCAGGACTACCAGGACTACCAGGACTACCAGGACTACCAGGACTACCAGGACTACCATGACTACCAGGACTACCAGGACTACCATGACTACCAGGACTATCAGGACTATTGTGACTACCAGGACTACCATGACTATCAGGACTACCATGACTACCATGACCACCAGGACTACCATGGCTACCAGGACTATCATGGCTACCATGACTACCAGGACTATCAGGACTATTGTGACTACCAGGACTACCAGGACTACCAGGACTATCATAGTGATAGATCTGTGTTTACCAAGGGTCAGGAAGGATAGAGTACCAAGGATAGTAAAAACATCGAGTGCCATGTCAGAAATATTAAATATTGGAGGAAAACCAATGACACACTTTTTAAACCGAAGGGTTCTGTTTAACATTCCTGCTTCAAGGAGGTTGCCAGGAAACAGGGTGAATGACCAGGAGATCAGGAAGTAGGCTGGAGGATCAACAGTGGAAGACTGCCTGATTGGTGTTACATGACTATTACTGTACAATAGAGAATAACATGTAAATATCTTGGCTGTGCAGATCAATCCCAGCCCAGATGATACAACGATTCTACAATGGAATCAAAATACAGTCAGCTGCTACAAAATCCCTTTTAAATGGAGAAGTACTCACAAATCCTTTTTAAATGGAGAAGTACTTACAAATGGAGAAGTACTCACAAATCCCTTTCAAATAGAGAAGTACTTACAAAATCCCTTTAAAATAGAGAAGTACTTACAAAATCCCTTTGAAATAGAGAAGTACTTACAAAATCTCTTTAAAATAGAGAAGTACTTACAAAATCCCTTTTAAATAGATAAGTACTCACAAAATCCCTTTTAAAGGGAGAAGTACTCACAAAATCCCTTTCAAATAAAGAAGTACTCACAAAATCCCTTACAAATGGATAAGTACTCACAAAATCCCTTTTAAATGGAGAAGTACTCACAAAATCCCTTTCAAATGGAGATGTACTCACAAAATCTCTTTTAAAGGGAGAAGTACTAACAAAAATCCCTTATAAATGGAGAAGTACTCACAAAATCCCTTACAAATGGATAAGTACTCACAAAATCCCTTTTAAATGGAGAAGTACTCACAAAATCCCTTTCAAATAAAGAAGTACTCACAAAATCCCTTACAAATGGAGAAGTAATCACAAAATCCCTTTTAAACGGAGAAGTACTCACAAAATCCCTTTCAAATAGAGAAGTACTAACAAAATCCCTTACAAATAGAGAAGTACTAACAAAATCACGTTCAAATAGAGAAGTACTCACAAAATACCTTTTAAATAGAGAAGTACTCACAAAATACCTTTCAAATGGAGAAGTACTCACAAAATACCTTTTAAATGGAGAAGTATTCCCAAAATAACTTTTAAATATTGAAGTACTCACAAAATCCCTTTTAAATAGAGAAGTACTCACAAAATCCCTTTTAAATGGAGAAGTACTCACAAAATCCCTTTCAAATTGAGAAGTACTAACAAAATCCCTTTTAAATAGAGAAGTACTCACAAAATACCTTTTAAATAGAGAAGTACTCACAAAATTCCTTTTAAATGGAGAAGTACTCACAAAATCCCTTTCAAATGGAGAAGTACTCACAAAATCCCTTTTAAATAGAGAAGTACTCCCAAAATAGCTTTTAAATATTGAAGTACTCACAAAATACCTTTTAAATAGAGAAGTACTCCCAAAATCCGTTTTAAATGGAGAAGTACTCACAAAATCCCTTTCAAATGGAGAAGTACTCACAAAATCCCTTTGAAATAGAGAAGTACTCAAAAAATCCCTTTTACATTGAGAAGTACTCACAAAATCCCTTTTAAATAGAGAAGTACTCACAAAATCCCTTTTAAAGGGAGAAGTACTCACAAAATCCCTTTTAAATGGAGAAGTACTCATAAAATCCCTTTTAAATAGAGAAGTACTCACAAAATCCCTTTTAAATGGAGAAGTACTCACAAAATCCCTTTTAAATAGAGAAGTACTCACAAAATCCCTTTTAAATGGAGAAGTACTCACAAAATCCCTTTCAAATGGAGAAGTACTCACAAAATCCCTTTTAAATGGAGAAGTACTCACAAAATCCCTTTCAAATGGAGAAGTACTCACAAAATCCCTTTTAAATGGAGAAGTACTCACAAAATCCCTTTCAAATGGAGAAGTACTCACAAAATCCCTTTTAAATTGGAGAAATACTCACAAAATCCCTTTAAAATAGAGAAGTACTTACAAAATCCCTTTGAAATAGAGAAGTACTTACAAAATCTCTTTAAAATAGAGAAGTACTTACAAAATCCCTTTTAAATAGATAAGTACTCACAAAATCCCTTATAAATGGAGAAGTACTCACAAAATCCCTTTCAAATAAAGAAGTACTAACAAAATCCCTTACAAATAGAGAAGTACTAACAAAATCACGTTCAAATAGAGAAGTACTCACAAAATACCTTTTAAATAGAGAAGTACTCACAAAATACCTTTCAAATGGAGAAGTACTCACAAAATACCTTTTAAATAGAGAAGTATTCCCAAAATAACTTTTAAATATTGAAGTACTCACAAAATCCCTTTTAAATAGAGAAGTACTCACAAAATCCCTTTTAAATGGAGAAGTACTCACAAAATCCCTTTCAAATTGAGAAGTACTAACAAAATCCCTTTTAAATAGAGAAGTACTCACAAAATACCTTTTAAATAGAGAAGTACTCACAAAATTCCTTTTAAATGGAGAAGTACTCACAAAATCCCTTTCAAATGGAGAAGTACTCACAAAATCCCTTTTAAATAGAGAAGTACTCCCAAAATAGCTTTTAAATATTGAAGTACTCACAAAATACCTTTTAAATAGAGAAGTACTCCCAAAATCCCGTTTAAATAGAGAAGTACTCACAAAATCCCTTTTAAATGGAGAAGTACTCACAAAATCCCTTTCAAATGGAGAAGTACTCACAAAATCCCTTTTAAATGGAGAAGTACTCACAAAATCCCTTTCAAATGGAGAAGTACTCACAAAATCCCTTCTAAATGGAGAAGTACTCACAAAATCCCTTTCAAATGGAGAAGTACTCACAAAATCCCTTTTAAATTGGAGAAGTACTCACAAAATCCCTTTTAAATGGAGAAGTACTCACAAAATCCCTTTTAAATAGAGAAGTACTCACAAAATCCCTTTTAAATAGAGAAGTACTCACAAAATCCCTTTTAAATGGAGAAGTACTCACAAAATCCCTTTCAAATGGAGAAGTACTCACAAAATCTCTTTTAAATGGAGAAGTACTCACAAAATCCCTTTTAAATGGAGAAGTACTCACAAAATCCCTTTTAAATGGAGAAGTACTTGCAAAATCCCTTTTAAATGGAGAAGTAGAAGATCTATTCTTGAACAATAGTGACAAAATCCCTTCATATTTCTCAAAAGATCTAAAATAATAATAAAGTTATTTTTCGGGGGACAAGAACCAACGTCCGTGTTATTAGGCTTTAATTTATTAATGTAATAATGTAATTGAGTAGATAAGTAAAAGTAGTAGGCTGTTCCGACCGGTGACAACATTACACCCACAGTGTGCAGGGTGGCGCTGAGCTGTCGTGTGTCCTTTGTGTTGAGTGCAGTGCTTGATTGCGACCTCCGTCATTGGCTCGCGTAGACTCACTTCCTGTGTTAATCCCTCTTCCGACATGGTGGCACTGTACGTATGTGTGTGTCTGCCGTGTCTGTGTCTCTCAGAGGCGAGGACAAGGAGTGTGGAAGAATGTCACATTTTCTACTCCGCTTCCCTTCAACTGTTAAAGTGATCAGACATCTGAGTCTCTGTCACACACTGCTGCTTCCAGGAGGCTCCTGTGTGGTAACCTATTTACCTATTGCTCAACTTGCGGCTCCTTGTCCTTAGAATAATACAAAAAAAGCACCTGTATTCCGGGACGAGCCTGGACTTCCCTTCCCGCCACTGCTGCTCCTTGACACCCATCCCTGTGTCTGGGAAAGCCAGGCCTCCAACCCAGGCTCTGGACTAGACCCCCGTACCCTCAGAGAACAGTGTGGTTCAGAATACTAGCTCTGCAGCTGTATAATATTGCAGGCCCACGTGGTACTACCTAGCCATGCAGGCCTCCGAACCAGCGGACTCCTCAGAGAGCACTGTGGTCCAGGAGACAGGAAACAGCTTGAGAGGAGCCCAACAGTCAAGGCAATGAGAGGAGGGAGGAACAAGGGGAAGAGGGGGGGGGGGGGGGGGGTAGGAAAGGGGGGGTTTCCTCATATGGTTTAGAAACTTTCAAAAGTATACAGCAGCCAAACCCAACTCTCTTTTGTAGTGTAACAGTAACAGCACAGCAATCAGTTACTGATACCTAGTCAGTTAGTGATACCTAGTCAGTTACTGATACCTAGTCAGTTACTGATACCTAGTCAGTTAGTGATACCTAGTCAGTTACTGATACCTAGTCAGTTACTGATACCTAGTCAGTTAGTGATACCTAGTCAGTTACTGATACCTAGTCAGTTACTGATACCTAGTCAGTTAGTGATACCTAGTCAGTTACTGATACCTAGTCAGTTAATGATACCTAGTCAGTTAGTGATACCTAGTCAGTTAGTGATACCTAGTCAGTTACTGATACCTAGTCAGTTAGTGATACCTAGTCAGTTAGTGATACCTAGTCAGTTACTGATACCTAGTCAGTTAGTGATACCTAGTCAGTTAGTGATACCTAGTCAGTTAGTGATACCTAGTCAGTTAATGATACCTAGTCAGTTAGTGATACCTAGTCAGTTACTGATACCTAGTCAGTTAATGATACCTAGTCAGTTAATGATACCTAGTCAGTTAATGATACCTAGTCAGTTAGTGATACCTAGTCAGTTACTGATACCTAGTCAGTTAATGATACCTAGTCAGTTAATGATACCTAGTCAGTTACTGATATAGTTACACCAGTTACATTAGTTACATTAGTTACACCAGGGGGTTAGGGTGAGGAGAGAGGGGGCTTTCCCCTTATTGGGGGGTTAGGGTGAGGACAGAGGGGGCTTTCCCCTTATTGGTGGGTTAGGGTGAGGAGAGGGGGGGCTTTCCCCTTATTAGGGTGTTAGGGTGAGGAGAGAGGGGTCTTTCCCCTTATTGGGGTGTTAGGGTGAGGAGAGAGGGGGCTTTCCCCTTATTGGGGGGTTAGGGTGAGGAGAGAGGGGGCTTTCCCCTTATTGGGGGGTTAGGGTGAGGAGAGAGGGGGCTTTCCCCTTATTGGGGTGTTAGGGTGAGGACAGAGGGGGCTTTCCCCTTATTGGGGTGTTAGGGTGAGGAAAGAGGGGGCTTTCCCCTTATTGGGGGGTTAGGGTGAGGAGAGAGGGGGCTTTCCCCTTATTGGGGGGTTAGGGTGAGGAGAGAGGGGGCTTTCCCCTTATTGGGTTGTTAGGGTGAGGAGAGAGGGGGCTTTCCCCTTATTGGGGGGTTAGGGTGAGGAGAGAGGGGGCTTTCCCCTTATTGGGGGGTTAGGGTGAGGAGAGAGGGGGCTTTCCCCTTATTGGGGGGTTAGGGTGAGGAGAGAGGGGGCTTTCCCCTTATTGGTGGGTTAGGGTGAGGAGAGAGGGGGCTTTCCCCTTATTGGGGTGTTAGGGTGAGGAGAGAGGGGGCTTTCCCCTTATTGGGGGGTTAGGGTGAGGAGAGAGGGGGCTTTCCCCTTATTGGGGGGTTAGGGTGAGGAGAGGGGGGGCTTTCCCCTTATTAGGGTGTTAGGGTGAGGAGAGAGGGGGCTTTCCCCTTATTGGGGGGTTAGGGTGAGGAGAGAGGGGGCTTTCCCCTTATTGGGGTGTTAGGGTGAGGAGAGAGGGGGCTTTCCCCTTATTGGGGGGTTAGGGTGAGGAGAGAGGGGGCTTTCCCCTTATTGGGGGGTTAGGGTGAGGAAAGAGGGGGTTTCTCCTTGGTGGGGGGGTCTATCGAGAGGTGAGGTATTGATAAGGCTCAGTGCCATTATCCTCGAGAGGTAAGGTATTGATAAGGCTCAGTGCCATTATCCTCGAGAGGTGAGGTATTGATAAGGCTCAGTGCCGTTATCCTCGAGAGGTGAGGAATTGATAAGGCTCAGCGCCGTTATCCTCGAGAGGTGAGGTATTGATTAGGCTCAGTGCCATTATCCTCGAGAGGTGAGGTATTGATTAGGCTCAGTGCCATTATCCTCGAGAGGTGAGGTATTGATAAGGCTCAGCGCCGTTATCCTCGAGAGGTGAGGTATTGATTAGGCTCAGTGCCATTATCCTCGAGAGGTGAGATATTGATAAGGCTCAGTGCCGTTATCCTCGAGAGGTGAGGTATTGAGACGTATTGAAAACAGGGTTTGGTAATCAGTACTAAAAAGTATTACTTGTTAAACAAAATCTCTTTCTCTGAGTGACTGTATTAGTATTAGTATAATTTTCCCATATAGTTCAGTATTTAAATGATTTATTTTATACAGTCATTTTTGTTGCTCTTTATCAATGGGGTCAATAATTTGGGAGCCCACTGTGTATAGTGAGTGGCCTAGGTGTGTCTCTGAACTCAGTGTCTTTAATAAAAGCATTTATTTGATGTTGTGTCGAGACAGAGACAGGATGGGAAATGGTTTTGACCTTCGCGAAACGCCACCAAAAGGAAATGGAACTCGATGAAAGCTGAATAATGAGTTTAGGTAAATGATCTAATAACTGTCCTCCAATTTCTCCATATCTGGGAAAAGTCTCGACGACTCTGTTATTTAATATTAAACTGATGTTGTATAATTGTGACAGGGATTATTACATGAAATGGTCCGGAGTTGACCTCGGAGTGAGTTGATCCATCCAAGCATTCAGTTTAGACAGTAGTTCTGTTGTGTGTTATGTAGCCCATGGATAGTCAATTCGACTCAGAGCAGCACAGTAACTAGCTGAGTCGAGTCCACTGTGCCTTAGATTCTGTATCTGCCTGGGAGAGGAGCACCGCGAAGCTTACTGTTTCTTTAAAGTCATGGAGAAGATAGAGAGAGAGGATACTGAAGAGAGGAGGGGGGAGGCACAGTGCGCCAGTTAGCGCTGCTGTTTAGAGAGAGAGAGAGAGTGAGAGAGAGCAGCCTGCCTGCCTGATCGTCACATTTCTTGCAGAGATAACATTACAGAGAATGTCCATGCTTCATTAAGGAGACACAGCGCCATTCAAATGGTTCAGAAATACCCAGACTAAAAGACAAATAAGCAGCTCTTTGACACACCATATTGGACAGACATAAATGGATGGACAGAGAGATATTGCATTCGGAATTCCCTTGTCAACCAGTGAGACGCATCAGTGGATATAATGGGCAACACAACACATAAAGCTTTAGGTAAGATCTAAGACCTTCTGATTGTAATCATCATAACAGCATAATAATGAACGTTCACACCGCTCTCCGTCTCTATTTAATCATTGAGAGCACTTAGCAATACAGCGCGCCTTTTTCACGGTGTTAATAAAGACGGTTCACGGAGAACTGAAGTGGGCAGCTCGAGCTGCAGCACCGCTGACGACCAACCGCGGACTTGCAGCTCTCCGGTGCGCGGGAAAGACGAGAGCGTGATTCTCGACGATGTCTTAGACTAAAACCTCGTTTTTCTAAGTCTCTAGCTTGTAATTTATTTATTTACATAAAAATGTTGTATGGTTATTTTTTATTTGACTTGATCTCCAATGCGTGGGAGAAAACAGAGAATCCCCGAGATGTGTCAGATGAATTCAATAGAAGTTAAATCTTGTGTTTCCGGTTATATTTAGTATTTATTTTTAGGCACTTTTTCCAATATGTTTTAATGTTGTAGTTTATTTATTAATATATATCTGTATGTAATGACATTGTAATAACAACTGTTATTCATCTGGTCTTATTGCTCTAAACATTTGAAGCTGTGTTAACTTCCCAGCTCATGTAGTCCATAGTAACGCTAGCTAGTTGCCTTGTAGTTTAGCCATATAAGATTAGTTTGCAAAGCTAGCTGTGGTTTTCTAGACATTATGACCGTTGTTTTCTTTTAGATCAGCCCAGTTTCACACACACACACACACACACACACACACACACACACACACACACACACACACACACACACACACACACACACACACACACACACACACACACACACACACACACACACACACACACACACACACACACACACACCTCCTCCTACTACTCTATCAGCACCCACACTCATATCAGCTGACAGTGGATCAGAACTCACCACGTCAACTGTTAGCCGGACAGATATGTAGGCATGTAAAAAACAGAAGTGGAACTGTCAATAACTAATCTCGTTTCCAGACACTTCTGTCCAAAAGAGTCTTGGTGGACCGACGTGTCAAACATGACCTTCGTTAGCAAATAGAAAGACCTCGTCGCCGCGGAGGCATTGTCTTAATCTACCAATCATCTCCAACAGCACCTTCCGTTAACCCTCCCCCTGTACGTGTCTTCCATACTTGTCGTGCATCCATTTGAAGCCACGCCTCGCAGTCGTGTGATTCGCTAATGTTAAATGATACTTAACAGACTGATGGTACCAGTCTATAGTCTGTACCCTCCTGATGATACCAGTCTATAGTCTCTACCCTCCTGATGATACCAGTCTATAGTCTCTACCCTCCTGATGATATCAGTCTATAGTCTCTACCCTCCTGATGTTACCAGTCTATAGTCTCTACCCTGCTGATGATACCAGTCTATAGTCTCTACTCTCCTGATATTACCATTCTATAGTCTCTACCCTGCTGAGGATACCAGTCTATAGTCTCTACCCTCCTGATGATACCAGTCTATAGTCTCTACTCTCCTGATGATACCAGTCTATAGTCTCTACCCTCCTGATGATACCAGTCTATAGTCTCTACCCTCCTGATGATACCAGTCTATAGTCTCTACTCTCCTGATGATACCAGTCTATAGTCTCTACTCTCCTGATGTTACCATTCTATAGTCTCTACCCTCCTGATGATACCAGTCTATAGTCTCTACTCTCCTGATGATACCAGTCTATAGTCTCTACTCTCCTGATGATACCGGTCTATAGTCTCTACTCTCCTGATGATACCAGTCTATAGTCTCTACTCTCCTGATGATACCAGTCTATAGTCTCTACCCTGCTGATGATACCAGTCTATAGTCTCTACCCTCCTGATGTTACCAGTCTATAGTCTCTACCCTCCTGATGATATCAGTCTATAGTCTCTACCCTCCTGATGTTACCAGTCTATAGTCTCTACCCTGCTGATGATACCAGTCTATAGTTTCTCCCTTCCCGCAACATCTACGGGGAGAGCTCAAAAATTCAAGTCCCTTGGGTGCTGCCATAGAGTTACATTAGACGTGCCCGTCCAAGAAGCCTCAAGGTCATTGGCCACAGATAAAGTTAATTAAATTCACGTTATATCTACAGTAGCTTTGATTGGACCGATCATGTCAACATCATACTTTTACAATCTCACCTAGCAGTCATCATCATGAATTAATTTGACGATCTACTGGCAAATCCTTTTCAATCCTTGTCATATGAAGAGAAATAATGAAGATAAATTGTAGATTATACAAATTCTTATTTACAATGATGACCTACCCCAGATAACGCTGGGCCAATTGTGTACCGGACTCCCAATCACAGCGAAATGTGAAACAGCCTGGATTCAAACCAGGGACTGTAGTGACTGAGATGTAGTGCCTTAGACAGCTACGCCACTCAGGAACTTTCTAGAGCTCAGACCTGAAGATCACTAACGTCATGATTCAACCTTGTTTTTCTTCGAGTTCCCAGTTGTCTTGAAAGCACCATAAAACCAGAAAATGCAAGACTTTGACGACAAAGCTTAACAACAAAATTTCTCCGCAAAGGAACACCACGCCACCATCCTGTTCAAGTGAGCACAGCACAACAAGGTGAATCCATAAATGTCTTGTAAGCTGCTGCATAAATGATATAATATGCCAGGGAGAGTAATACTAAGTGTATGTTGTTTAGTAAGCTGTTAGTAGCCCATGTGCCTCACCCTAATATTTTGGTCCCTTTCCCCCTTATAACAACCTACTGTTCTGACTTGGTGGTGCACATGTAGCCTATAGCCTGTTTTAGAGAAATGTAATCGTCGAATAATATAAGAGTTTTCATTGTGTGCTTATATGCCCCCTTTATTTATCCTACGTTTCTGACTTGGTGTACAGGGAGAATACTGTAAGAACGGCCCATGTTCTGAATTCTGTCGCTGTACATTTCAAAAGTGCTGAACAAATAGTTATATTGACTACGTCCGTCGTCGACTTGCTCATTAACGTCTTAACTTCTTATGGCTGCAGGGGCAGTATTGAGTAGCTTGGATGAAACGGTGCCCAGAGTAAAATGCCTGCTCCTCAGTCCCAAATGCTAATATATGCATATTATTATTAGTATTGGATAGAAAACACTCTGAAGTTTCTAAAACTGTTTGAATGATGTCTTTGAGTAAAACAGAACTCATATGGCAGGCAAAACCCAGAGAAAAAAATCCAACCAGGAAGTGGGCAATCTGAGGTTTGTAGGTTTTCAACTTATCGCCTATCGAATACACAGTGGGATATGGGTCAGTTTGCACTTCTTACGGCTTCCACTAGATGTCAACAGTCTGTAGAACCTTGTCTGATGCTTCTACTGTGAAGTGGGGCCGAAGGAGACGGGAATGAGTCAGGTCTATCATGAGCTGACCATGCTCTGACCATGCGCGTTCACATGAGAGGGAGCTCTGTTCCATCGCACTTCTGAAGACCATGGAATTCTCCGGTTGGAACATTATTGAAGATTTAAGTTAAAAACATCCCAAAGATTGATTCAATACATCGTTTGACATGTTTCTACTGACTGTTACGTAACTTTTTGACATTTCGTCTGCTTTTAGTAAACGCGCTTCCTGACTTTGGATTTGTTTACCAAACACGCTAACAAAAATAGTTATTTGGACCTAAATGATGGACATTACCGAACAAAACAAACATTTATTATGGAAGTGGGAGTCCTGGGAGTGCATTCCGACGAAGATCAGCAAAGGTAAGTGAAGATTTATAAAGCTATTTATGAGTTTTGTTGACTGCACAATTTGGCGGGTAACTGTATGGCTTCCTTTTGTGGCTGAACGCTGTTCTCAGATTATTGAATATTGTGCTTTTGCCGTAAAGCTTTTTTGAAATCTGACACAGCGGTTGCATTAAGAACAAGTGTATCTTTAATTCTATGTAAAACATGTATCTTTCATCAAAGTTTATGATGAGTATTTCTGTTATTTGATGTGGCTCTCTGCAATTTCTCCGGATATTTTGGAGGCATTTCTGAACATGACGCCAATGTAAACTGAGGTTTTTAGATATAAATATGAACTTTATCGAACAAAACATATATGTTTTGTGTAACATGAAGTCCTATGGGTGTCATCTGATGAAGATCATCAAAGGTTAGTGATTAACTTTATCTCTATTTCTGCTTTTTGTGACTCCTGTCTTTGACTGGAAAAATGGCTGTGTTTTTCTGTGATTTTGCGGTGACCTAACATAATCGTTTGTGCTGCTTTCGCTGTAAAGCCTTTTTTGAAATTGGACACTGTGGTGGGATTAACAAGAAGTGTATCTTTAAAATGGTGTGAAATACTTGTATGTTTGAGGAATTTTAATCATGAGATTTCTGTTGTTTGAATTTGGTGCCCTGCACTTTCACTGGCTGTTGTCATATCGATCCCGTTAACGGGTTTGCAGCCATATTAACCGAAATTACGGATTGCCTCTAATCCGCTAATCGTCCCCTTATGCCATATACAGGCTGTATATTGTATATGGGTTACAGGCTGTGTATGGGTTACAGGCTGTATACTGTATATGGGTTACAGGCTGTATATGGGTTACAGGCTGTATACTGTATATGGGTTACAGGCTGTATACTGTATATGGGTTGCAGGCTGTATACTGTATATGGGTTACAGGCTGTGTATGGGTTACAGGCTGTATACTGTATATGGGTTACAGGCTGTATATTGTATATGGGTTACAGGCTGTATACTGTATATGGGTTACAGGCTGTATACTGTATATGGGTTACAGGCTGTATATGGGTTACAGGCTGTATACTGTATATGGGTTACAGGCTGTATACTGTATATGGGTTACAGGCTGTATATGGGTTACAGGCTGTATACTGTATACGGGTTACAGGCTGTATATGGGTTACAGGCTGTATACTGTATATGGGTTACAGACTGTGTATTGTATACGGGTTACAGGCTGTATATGGGTTACAGGCTGTATACTGTATACGGGTTACAGACTGTATATGGGTTACAGGCTGTATACTGTATATGGGTTACAGGCTGTATATGGGTTACAGGCTGTATACTGTATATGGGTTACAGGCTGTATACTGTATACGGGTTACAGGCTGTATATGGGTTACAGGCTGTATACTGTATATGGGTTACAGGCTGTATATTGTATATGGGTTACAGGCTGTATACTGTATATGGGTTACAGGCTGTATATTGTATATGGGTTACAGGCTGTATACTGTATATGGGTTACAGGCTGTATATTGTATATGGGTTACAGGCTGTGTATGGGTTACAGGCTGTATATTGTATATGGGTTACAGGCTGTATACTGTATATGGGTTACAGGCTGTATATTGTATATGGGTTACAGGCTGTATATTGTATATGGGTTACAGGCTGTATACTGTATATGGGTTACAGGCTGTATATTGTATATGGGTTACAGGCTGTGTATGGGTTACAGGCTGTATATTGTATATGGGTTACAGGCTGTATACTGTATATGAGTTACAGGCTGTATACTGTATATGGGTTACAGGCTGTATACTGTATATGGGTTACAGGCTGTATACTGTATATGAGTTACAGGCTGTATACTGTATATGGGTTACAGGCTGTATACTGTATATGAGTTACAGGCTGTATACTGTATATGGGTTACAGGCTGTATATGGGTTACAGGCTGTATACTGTATATGAGTTACAGGCTGTATACTGTATATGGGTTACAGGCTGTATATGGGTTACAGGCTGTATATGGGTTACAGGCTGTATACTGTATATGGGTTACATGCTGTGTATGGGTTACAGACTGTATATGGGTTACAGGCTTGTATACTGTGTATGGGTTACATGCTGTGTACTGTATATGAGTTACAGGCTGTATACTGTATATGAGTTACAGGCTGTATATGGGTTACAGGCTGTATACTGTATATGGGTTACAGGCTGTATACTGTATATGGGTTACAGGCTGTATACTGTATATGGGTTACAGGCTGTATACTGTATACGGGTTACAGGCTGTATATGGGTTACAGGCTGTATACTGTGTATGGGTTACAGGCTGTATACTGTATATGGGTTACAGGCTGTATACTGTATATGGGTTACAGGCTGTATACTGTATACGGGTTACAGGCTGTATATGGGTTACAGGCTGTATACTGTGTATGGGTTACATGCTCTGTACTGTATATGGGTTACAGGCTGTGTATGGGTTACAGGCTGTATATTGTATATGGGTTACAGGCTGTATACTGTATATGAGTTACAGGCTGTATACTGTATATGAGTTACAGGATGTATACTGTATATGGGTTACAGGCTGTATATGGGTTACAGGCTGTATACTGTATATGGGTTACAGGATGTATATGGGTTACAGGCTGTGTACTGTATATGGGTTACAGGCTGTATATGGGTTACAGGCTGTATATTGTATATGGGTTACAGGCTGTATATGGGTTACAGGCTGTATATGGGTTACAGGCTGTATACTGTATATGGGTTACAGGCTGTATATTGTATATGGGTTACAGGCTGTATATGGGTTACAGGCTGTATATGGGTTACAGGCTGTATACTGTATATGGGTTACAGGCTTGTATATGAGTTACAGGCTGTATACTGTATATGGGTTACAGGCTGTATATGGGTTACAGGCTGTATACTGTATATGGGTTACAGGCTGTATACTGTATATGGGTTACAGGCTGTATATGGGTTACAGGCTGTATACTGTATATGGGTTACAGGCTGTATACTGTATATGGGTTACAGGCTTGTATACTGTATATGGGTTACAGGCTGTATATGGGTTACAGGCTGTATACTGTATATGGGTTACAGGCTGTATATGGGTTACAGGCTGTATACTGTATATGGGTTACAGGCTGTATACTGTATATGGGTTACAGGCTGTATATGGGTTACAGGCTGTATACTGTACGTGGGTTACAGGCTGTATACTGTATATGGGTTACAGGCTGTATATGGGTTACAGGCTGTATACTGTATATGGGTTACAGGCTGTATATGGGTTACAGGCTGTATACTGTATATGGGTTACAGGCTGTATATGGGTTACAGGCTGTATACTGTATATGAGTTACAGGCTGTATACTGTATATGAGTTACAGGCTGTATACTGTATATGAGTTACAGGCTGTATACTGTAAATGGGTTACAGGCTGTATACTGTATATGGGTTACAGGCTGTATACTGTATATGGGTTACAGGCTGTATATGGGTTACAGGCTGTATATGGGTTACAGGCTGTGTACTGTATATTTTATTTTATTTTATTTTATTTAACCTTTATTTAACCAGGTAGGCAAATTGAGAACACGTTCTCATTTACAATTGCGACCTGGCCAAGATAAAGCAAAGCAGTTCGACACATACAACAACACATAGTTACACATGGAGTAAAAACAAACATATAGTCAATAATACAGTGAAAAAAAATAAGTCTATATACAATGTGAGCAAGTGAGGTGAGATAAGGGAGGTGAAGGCAAACAGATATATGTATAAATAAATAAAATATAAAAAGGCCATGGAGGCGAAGTGAGTACAACACAGCAAGTAAAATAAAAACTAAAAAACACTGGAATGGTTGGTTTGCATTGGAAGAAAGTGCAAAGTAGAGACAGAAATAATGGGGTGCAAAGGAGCAAAATAAATTAATTAATAAATACAGTAGGGGGAGAGGTAGTTGTTTGGGCTAAATTGTAGATGGGTTATGTACAGGTGCAGTAATCTATGAGCTGCTCTGACAGCTGGTGCTTAAAGCTAGTGAGGGAGATAGGTGTTTCCAGTTTCAGAGATTTTTGTAGTTCGTTCCAGTCATTGGCAGCAGAGAACTGGAAGGAGAGGCGTCCAAAGGAAGAATTGGTTTTGGGGGTGACTAGAGAGATATACCTGCTGGAGCGCGTGCTACAGGTAGGTGCTGCTATGGTGACCAGCGAGCTGAGATAAGGGGGGACTTTACCTAGCAGGGTCTTGTAGATGACCTGGAACTAGTGGGTTTGGCGACGAGTATGAAGCGAGGGCCAGCCAACGAGAGTGTACAGGTCGCAGTGGTGGGTAGTATATGGGGCTTTGGTGACAAAACGGATGGCACTGTGAAAGACTGCATCCAATTTATTGAGTAGGGTTTTGGAGGCTATTTTGTAAATGACATCACCGAAGTCGAGGATTGGTAGGATGGTCAGTTTTACAAGGGTATGTTTGGCAGCATGAGTAAAGGATGCTTTGTTGCGGAATAGGAAGCCAATTCTAGATTTGACTTTGGATTGGAGATGTTTGATGTGGGTCTGGAAGGAGAGTTTACAGTCTAACCAGACACCTAGGTATTTGTAGTTGTCCACATATTCTAAGTCAGAGCCGTCCAAAGTAGTGATGTTGGACAGGCGGGCAGGAGCAGGCAGCGATCGGTTGAAGAGCATGCATTTGGTTTTACTTGTATTTAAGAGCAGTTGGAGGCCACGGAAGGAGAGTTGTATGGCATTGAAGCTCGCCTGGAGGGTTGTTAACACAGTGTCAAAAGAAGGGCCAGAAGTATACAGAATAGTGTCGTCTGCGTAGAGGTGGATCAGAGAATCACCAGCAGCAAGAGCGACATCATTGATGTAAACAGAGAAGAGGGTCGGTCCAAGAATTGAACCCTGTGGCACACCCATAGAGACTGCCAGAGGCCCGGACAACAGACCCTCCGATTTGACACACTGAACTCTATCAGAGAAGTAGTTGGTGAACCAGGCGAGGCAATCATTAGAGAAACCAAGGCTGTCGAGTCTGCCAATGAGGATGTGGTGATTGACAGAGTCAAAAGCCTTGGCCAGGTCAATGAATACGGCTGCACAGTATTGTTTCCTATCGATGGCGGTTACGATATCGTTTATGACCTTGAGCTTGGCTGAGGTGCACCCATGACCAGCTCTGAAACCAGATTGCATAGCGGAGAAGGTGTGGTGTGATTCGAAATGGTCGGTAATCTGTTTGTTGACTTGGCTTTCGAAGACCTTAGAAAGGCAGGGTAGGATAGATATAGGTCTGTAGCAGTTAGGGTCAAGGGTGTCCCCCCCTTTGAAGAGGGGGATAACCGCAGCTGCTTTCCAATCTTTGGGGATCTCAGACGACACGAAAGAGAGGTTGAAGAGGCTAGTAATAGGGGTGGCAACAATTTCAGCAGATAGTTTTAGAAAGAAAGGGTCCAGATTATCTAGCCCGGCTGATTTGTAAGGGTCCAGATTTTGCAGCTCATTAAGAACATCAGCTGACTGTATTTGGGAGAAAGAGAAATGGGGAAGGCTTGGGCGAGTAGCAGAGGGGAGGGCAGTGCTGTTGTCCGGGGTAGGGGTAGCCAGGTGGAAAGCATGGCCAGCCGTAGAAAAATGCTTATTGAAATTCTCAATTATAGTGGATTTGTCGGTGGTGACAGTGTTTCCTATCTTCAATGCGGTTGGAAGCTGGGAGGAGGTGTTCTTATTCTCCATGGACTTTACGGTGTCCCAGAACTTTTTTGAATTTGTGTAGCAGGAAGCAAATTTCTGCTTGAAAAAGCTAGCCTTGGCTGTTCTAACTGCCTGTGTATATTGGTTTCTGGCTTCCCTGAAAAGTTGCATATCACGGGGGCTGTTCGATGCTAATGCAGAACGCCATAGGATGTTTTTCTGATGGTTAAGGGCAGTCAGGTCAGGAGAGAACCAAGGGCTATATCTGTTCCTGGTTCTAAATTTCTTGAATGGGGCACGCTTATTCAAGATGGTGAGGAAGGTATTTTTAAAAAATGACCAGGCATCCTCTACTGACGGGATGAGATCAATATCCTTCCAGGATATCCCGGCCAGGTCGATTAGGAAGGCCTGCTCGCTGAAGTGTTTCAGGGAGCGTTTGACAGTGATGAGTGGAGGTCGTTTGACCGCTGACCCATTACGGATGCAGGCAATGAGGCAGTGATCGCTGAGATCTTGGTTGAAAACAGCAGAGGTGTATTTGGAGGGCAAGTTTGTTAGGATGATATCTATGAGGGTACCCGTGTTTACGGAATTGGGGTGGTACCTGGTAGGTTCATTGATAATTTGTGTGAGATTGAGGGCATCAAGCTTAGATTGTAGGGTGGCTGGGGTGTTGAGCATGTTCAAATTTAGGTCGCCTAGCAGCACGAGCTCTGAAGATAGATGGGGGGCAATCAGTTCACATATAGTGTCCAGAGCACAGCTGGGGGCAGAGGGTGGTCTATAGCAGGCGGCAACGGTGAGAGACTTGTTTTTAGAGAGGTGGATTTTTAAAAGTAGAAGTTCAAATTGTTTGGGAACAGACCTGGATAGTATAACAGAACTCTGCAGGCAGTCTTTGCAGTAGATTGCAACACCGCCCCCTTTGGCCGTTCTATCTTGTCTGAAAATATTGTAATTGGGGATAAAAATGTCTGAATTTTTGGTGGTCTTTCTAAGCCAGGGTTCAGACACGGCTAAAACATCCGGGTTGGTAGAGTGTGCTAAAGCAGTGAACAAAACAAACTTAGGGAGGAGGCTTCTAATGTTAACATGCATGAAGCCAAGGCTATTACGGTTACAGAAGTCATCAAAAGAGAGCGCCTGGGGAATAGGAGTGGAGCCAGGTACTGCAGGGCCTGGATTCACCTCTACATCACCAGAGGAACAGAGGAGAAGTAGGATAATGGTACGGCTAAAAGCTATGAGAATTGGTCGCCTAGAGCTACTAGAGCAGAGAGTAAAAGGAAGTTTCTGGGGGCGATAAAATAGTTTAAAGGAATAATGTACAGACAAAGGTATGGTAGGATGTGAATACAGTGGAGGTAAACCTAGGTATTGAGTGATGATGAGAGAGATCTTGTCTCTAGAAACATCATTGAAACCAGGTGATGTCATCGCATATGTGGGTGGTGGAACTGATAGGTTGGATATGGTATAGAGAGCAGGGCTAGAATCTCTACAGTGAAATAAGCCAATAAACACTAACCAGAACAGCAATGGACAAGGCATATTTACATTAAGGAGAGGCATGCTTAATCGAGTGATCAGTAAGGGTCCAGTGAGTAGAGGTTGGTTGGGGTCGTGGCGATCCAGACAGCTGGCCGGGTATATGGCTATCGGTAGCAGCATAGGATGGAGGTCTGTTTGTAGATACCTCGTGCGTTTCCGTCGGTAGGTTCCGTGTAGTGGGGTTTTGTTCAGATAGCAGCCGATAGGACAGCTAACGATTAGCGGGCCTCAGGTGAGCGTTCAGGTAACGTCGGGACGGATTTGCCGGTTGGATAAATCCCTCGGGCAGATATGGGTTACAGGCTGTATACTGTATATGGGTTACATGCTGTGTATGGGTTACAGACTGTATATGGGTTACAGGCTTGTATACTGTATATGGGTTACATGCTGTGTATGGGTTACAGACTGTATATGGGTTACAGGCTTGTATACTGTGTATGGGTTACATGCTGTGTACTGTATATGAGTTACAGGCTGTATACTGTATATGGGTTACAGGCTGTATACTGTATACGGGTTACAGGCTGTATACTGTATATGGGTTACATGCTGTGTACTGTATATGGGTTACAGGCTGTATATGGGTTACAGGCTGTATACTGTATATGGGTTACAGGCTGTATACTGTATATGGGTTACAGGCTGTATATGGGTTACAGGCTGTATACTGTATATGGGTTACGGGCTGTATACTGTATATGGGTTACAGGCTGTATATGGGTTACAGGCTGTATACTGTATACGGGTTACAGGCTGTATACTGTATATGGGTTACAGGCTGTATACTGTATATGAGTTACAGGCTGTATATGGGTTACAGGCTGTATACTGTATATGGGTTACAGACTGTATATGGGTTACAGGCTGTATACTGTATATGGGTTACAGGCTGTATATGGGTTACAGGCTGTATACTGTATATGGGTTACAGGCTGTATATGGGTTACAGGCTGTATACTGTATATGGGTTACGGGCTGTATACTGTATATGGGTTACAGGCTGTATATGGGTTACAGGCTGTATACTGTATACGGGTTACAGGCTGTATACTGTATATGGGTTACAGGCTGTATACTGTATATGAGTTACAGGCTGTATATGGGTTACAGGCTGTATACTGTATATGGGTTACAGACTGTATATGGGTTACAGGCTGTATACTGTATATGGGTTACAGGCTGTATATGGGTTACAGGCTGTATACTGTATATGGGTTACAGGCTGTATATGGGTTACAGGCTGTATACTGTATATGGGTTACAGGCTGTGTATGGGTTACAGACTGTATATGGGTTACAGACTGTATACTGTATACGGGTTACAGGCTGTATATGGGTTACAGGCTGTATACTGTATATGGGTTACAGGCTGTATATGGGTTACAGGCTGTATACTGTATATGGGTTACAGACTGTATATGGGTTACAGGCTGTATACTGTATATGGGTTACAGGCTGTATACTGTATATGGGTTACAGGCTGTATACTGTATATGGGTTACAGGCTGTATACTGTATATGGGTTACAGGCTGTATACTGTATATGGGTTACAGGCTGTATATGGGTTACAGGCTGTATACTGTATATGGGTTACAGGCTGTATACTGTATATGGGTTACAGGCTGTATATGGGTTACAGGCTGTATACTGTATATGGGTTACATGCTGTATATGGGTTACATGCTGTATACTGTATATGGGTTACATGCTGTATATGGGTTACATGCTGTATATGGGTTACAGGCTGTATATGGGTTACAGGCTGTATATGGGTTACAGGCTGTATATGGGTTACAGGCTGTATACTGTATATGGGTTACAGGCTGTATACTGTATATGGGTTACAGGCTGTATACTGTATATGGGTTACAGGCTGTATATTGTATATGGGTTACAGGCTGTATATGGGTTACAGGCTGTATATGGGTTACAGGCTGTATACTGTATATGCGTTACAGGCTGTATACTGTATATGGGTTACAGGCTGTATATTCTATATGGGTTACAGGCTGTATATGGGTTACAGGCTGTATACTGTATATGGGTTACAGGCTGTATATGGGTTACAGGCTGTATACTGTATATGGGTTACAGGCTGTATATTGTATATGGGTTACAGGCTGTATATGGGTTACAGGCTGTATATGGGTTACAGGCTGTATACTGTATATGCGTTACAGGCTGTATACTGTATATGGGTTACAGGCTGTATATTGTATATGGGTTACAGGCTGTATATGGGTTACAGGCTGTATATTCTATATGGGTTACAGGCTGTATATGGGTTACAGGCTGTATACTGTATATGGGTTACAGGCTGTATACTGTATATGGGTTTTATTTTATTTTATTTTACCGTTATTTTACCAGGTAAGTTGACTGAGAACACGTTCTCATTTGCAGCAACGACCTGGGGAATAGTTACAGGGGAGAGGAAGGGGATGAATGAGCCAATTGTAAACTGGGGATTATTAGGTGACCATGATGGTTTGAGGGCCAGATTGGGAATTTAGCCAGGACACCGGGGTTAACACCCCTACTCTTACGATAAGTGCCATGGGATCTTTAATGACCTCAGAGAGTCAGGACACCCGTTTAACGTCCCATCCGAAAGACGGCACCCTATACAGGACAGTGTCCCCAATCATTGCCCTGGGGCATTGGGATATTGTTTAGACCAGAGGAAAGAGTGCCTCCTACTGGCCCTCCAACACCACTTCCAGCAGCATCTGGTCTCCCATCCAGGGACTGACCAGGACCAACCCTGCTTTGCTTCAGAAGCAAGCCAGCAGTGGTATGCAGGGTGGTATGCTGCTGGCTTACAGGCTGTATATGGGTTACAGGCTGTATATGGGTTACAGGCTGTATACTGTATATGGGTTACAGGCTGTATATGGGTTATAGGCTGTATATGGGTTACAGGCTGTATACTGTATATGGGTTACAGGCTGTATACTGTATATGGGTTACAGGCTGTATATGGGTTACAGGCTGTATACTGTATATGGGTTACAGGCTGTATACTGTATATGGGTTACAGGCTGTATACTGTATATGGGTTACAGGCTGTATATGGGTTACAGGCTGTATACTGTATATGGGTTACAGGCTGTATATGGGTTACAGGCTGTATACTGTATATGGGTTACGGGCTGTATATTGTATATGGGTTACAGGCTGTATATGGGTTATAGGCTGTATGTGGGTTACAGGCTGTATACTGTATATGGGTTACAGGCTGTATATGGGTTACAGGCTGTATATGGGTTACAGGCTGTATACTGTATATGGGTTACAGGCTGTATATGGGTTACAGGCTGTATATGGGTTACGGGCTGTATACTGTATATGGGTTACGGGCTGTATACTGTATATGGGTTACAGGCTGTATATGGGTTACAGGCTGTATATGGGTTACAGGCTGTATACTGTATATGGGTTACAGGCTGTATACTGTATATGGGTTACAGGCTGTATATGGGTTACAGGCTGTATATGGGTTACAGGCTGTATACTGTATACGGGTTACAGGCTGTATACTGTATATGAGTTACAGGATGTATACTGTATATGGGTTACAGGCTGTGTATGGGTTACAGGCTGTATACTGTATACGGGTTACAGGCTGTATACTGTATATGGGTTACATGCTGTATACTGTATATGGGTTACAGGCTGTATACTGTATATGAGTTACAGGATGTATACTGTATATGGGTTACAGGCTGTGTATGGGTTACAGGCTGTATACTGTATATGGGTTACAGGCTGTATATGGGTTACAGGCTGTATATTGTATATGGGTTACAGGCTGTATATTGTATATGGGTTACAGGCTGTATATGGGTTACAGGCTGTATATGGGTTACAGGCTGTATATGGGTTACAGGCTGTATTCTGTATATGGGTTACAGGCTGTATACTGTATTTCCTCATCAACTAGGTATTTTAACCTGTCGTTGTGTCAATGGGCTGGAAGACTCAAGGTTCTTCCGGTAACCATTAACCAATTAACCAATCCCTTTCCTCTCTTCTTATTCTGTTATTGCCTCCTGCCAGAAGATGTGACTCTACAGCCCGACCCTGTGGTGAGCAGGCAGTACTTCACCCTGCAGAGTGGCAGCGGTGGGGGAGGGGGTGTCGGGGGTTCGGGGGTGGAGAGGCGGACGTCAGCCCCCCCAGTGATCCTCAGTCTGGAGTCGCCCAGGTTCCACCCTCAGGCCAAGGGGAAGAACATCAGGCTGGACGGGCAGCTGAGACGAGCGACCAGGAAGAACAGCTTCTGCAACGGAATCACCTTCAGCCAACGACCTGTTAGACTCTATCAGAAGGTAAGACATCTGTCTGTCTGTAACGGGGGATGGAAATATACCCTAACATACCCTAACATACCCTAACATACCCTAACATACCCTAACACTAACCCTAACATACCCTAACACTAACCCTAACATACCCTAACATACCCTAACATACCCTAACACTAACCCTAACATACCCTAACACTAACCCTAACACTAACCCTAACATACCCTAACACTAACCCTAACACTAACCCTAACACTCACCCTAACACTAACCCTAACATACCCTAACATACCCTAACCCTAACCCTAACATACCCTAACATACCCTAACACTAACCCTAACATACCCTAACATACCCTAACACTAACCCTAACACTCACCCTAACATACCCTAACACTAACCCTAACACTCACCCTAACATACCCTAACATACCCTAACATACCCTAACCCTAACCCTAACATACCCTAACATACCCTAACACTAACCCTAACACTCACCCTAACATACCCTAACATACCCTAACACTAACCCTAACACTAACCCTAACACTAACCCTAACACTAACCCTAACATACCCTAACATACCCTAACACTCACCCTAACATACCCTAACATACCCTAACATACCCTAACACTAACCCTAACATACCCTAACATACCCTAACACTAACCCTAACACTAACCCTAACATACCCTAACACTAACCCTAACATACCCTAACATACCCTAACACTCACCCTAACACTAACCCTAACACTAACCCTAACATACCCTAACACTAACCCTAACACTCACCCTAACATACCCTAACACTAACCCTAACACTAACCCTAACATACCCTAACACTAACCCTAACATACCCTAACATACCCTAACACTAACCCTAACACTCACCCTAACACTAACCCTAACACTAACCCTAACATACCCTAACACTAACCCTAACATACCCTAACACTCACCCTAACATACCCTAACACTAACCCTAACACTAACCCTAACACTAACCCTAACACTAACCCTAACATACCCTAACACTAACCCTAACACTCACCCTAACACTCACCCTAACACTCACCCTAACACTAACCCTAACACTAACCCTAACATACCCTAACACTAACCCTAACACTCACCCTAACACTCACCCTAACACTCACCCTAACACTAACCCTAACACTCACCCTAACACTAACCCTAACACTCACCCTAACACTCACCCTAACACTCACCCTAACACTAACCCTAACACTCACCCTAACACTCACCCTAACACTCACCCTAACACTAACCCTAACACTAACCCTAACATACCCTAACATACCCTAACACTCACCCTAACACTAACCCTAACATACCCTAACACTAACCCTAACATACCCTAACACTAACCCTAACATACCCTAACACTAACCCTAACACTAACCCTAACATACCCTAACATACCCTAACCCTAACCCTAACATACCCTAACACTAACCCTAACACTCACCCTAACATACCCTAACACTAACCCTAACACTAACCCTAACATACCCTAACACTAACCCTAACATACCCTAACATACCCTAACACTAACCCTAACACTAACCCTAACATACCCTAACACTAACCCTAACACTAACCCTAACATACCCTAACATACCCTAACACTCACCCTAACATACCCTAACACTCACCCTAACATACCCTAACCCTAACATACCCTAACATACCCTAACACTAACCCTAACACTAACCCTAACACTAACCCTAACATACCCTAACACTAACCCTAACATACCCTAACATACCCTAACACTCACCCTAACACTAACCCTAACATACCCTAACATACCCTAACATACCCTAACATACCCTAACACTCACCCTAACACTAACCCTAACACTCACCCTAACATACCCTAACACTAACCCTAACATACCCTAACACTAACCCTAACATACCCTAACACTCACCCTAACATACCCTAACACTCACCCTAACATACCCTAACACTAACCCTAACACTCACCCTAACACTAACCCTAACATACCCTAACACTCACCCTAACCCTAACCCTAACACTAACCCTAACACTAACCCTAACACTCACCCTAACACTCACCCTAACATACCCTAACCCTAACCCTAACACTAACCCTAACATACCCTAACACTAACCCTAACATACCCTAACATACCCTAACACTAACCCTAACACTAACCCTAACATACCCTAACCCTAACACTCACCCTAACACTAACATACCCTAACACTAACCCTAACACTAACCCTAACACTAACCCTAACACTAACATACCCTAACACTAACCCTAACACTAACATACCCTAACACTAACCCTAACACTCACCCTAACATACCCTAACATACCCTAACCCTAACACTAACCCTAACATACCCTAACACTCACCCTAACACTAACCCTAACATACCCTAACATACCCTAACATACCCTAACCCTAACACTAACCCTAACACTAACCCTAACATACCCTAACACTAACCCTAACACTAACATACCCTAACACTCACCCTAACACTAACCCTAACACTAACCCTAACATACCCTAACATACCCTAACCCTAACACTAACCCTAACACTAACCCTAACATACCCTAACACTAACCCTAACATACCCTAACATACCCTAACCCTAACACTAACCCTAACCCTAACCCTAACCCTAACATACCCTAACACTAACCCTAACATACCCTAACACTCACCCTAACACTCACCCTAACACTAACCCTAACATACCCTAACATACCCTAACACTAACCCTAACATACCCTAACACTAACCCTAACATACCCTAACACTAACCCTAACACTAACCCTAACATACCCTAACACTCACCCTAACACTAACCCTAACATACCCTAACATACCCTAACACTAACCCTGTTATACCCTAACATACCCTAACATACCCTAACATACCCTAACACTCACCCTAACATACCCTAACACTAACCCTAACATACCCTAACACTCACCCTAACACTAACCCTAACATACCCTAACACTAACCCTAACACTAACCCTAACACTAACCCTAACATACCCTAACACTAACCCTAACATACCCTAACACTCACCCTAACACTCACCCTAACACTAACCCTAACACTAACCCTAACATACCCTAACACTCACCCTAACACTAACCCTAACACTCACCCTAACATACCCTAACACTAACCCTAACACTCACCCTAACATACCCTAACATACCCTAACATACCCTAACACTCACCCTAACACTAACCCTAACACTAACCCTAACATACCCTAACACTCACCCTAACACTAACCCTAACACTAACCCTAACACTAACCCTAACATACCCTAACACTCACCCTAACACTAACCCTAACACTCACCCTAACACTAACCCTAACATACCCTAACATACCCTAACACTAACCCTAACACTAACCCTAACACTCACCCTAACACTAACCCTAACATACCCTAACACTAACCCTAACACTAACCCTAACATACCCTAACACTAACCCTAACATACCCTAACACTAACCCTAACACTAACCCTAACACTAACCCTAACACTAACCCTAACATACCCTAACACTAACCCTAACACTAACCCTAACACTAACCCTAACATACCCTAACACTCACCCTAACATACCCTAACACTAACCCTAACATACCCTAACACTCACCCTAACACTAACCCTAACACTAACCCTAACACTAACCCTAACACTCACCCTAACATACCCTAACACTAACCCTAACATACCCTAACACTCACCCTAACACTCACCCTAACACTAACCCTAACACTCACCCTAACATACCCTAACACTAACCCTAACATACCCTAACACTCACCCTAACACTCACCCTAACATACCCTAACACTAACCCTAACATACCCTAACACTCACCCTAACACTCACCCTAACACTAACCCTAACATACCCTAACATACCCTAACACTAACCCTAACACTAACCCTAACATACCCTAACACTCACCCTAACACTCACCCTAACACTAACCCTAACATACCCTAACACTAACCCTAACACTCACCCTAACACTAACATACCCTAACACTAACCCTAACACTAACCCTAACACTAACCCTAACATACCCTAACATACCCTAACACTAACCCTAACACTAACCCTAACATACCCTAACACTAACCCTAACATACCCTAACATACCCTAACACTCACCCTAACACTAACCCTAACACTAACCCTAACATACCCTAACACTAACCCTAACACTAACCCTAACACTAACCCTAACATACCCTAACACTAACCCTAACATACCCTAACACTAACCCTAACATACCCTAACATACCCTAACACTAACCCTAACATACCCTAACATACACTAACCCTAACACTAACCCTAACATACCCTAACACTCACCCTAACACTAACCCTAACACTCACCCTAACACTAACCCTAACATACCCTAACCCTAACCCTAACATACCCTAACATACCCTAACCCTAACCCTAACATACCCTAACACTAACCCTAACACTAACCCTAACATACCCTAACACTAACCCTAACACTCACCCTAACACTAACATACCCTAACACTAACCCTAACACTAACCCTAACACTAACCCTAACATACCCTAACACTCACCCTAACACTCACCCTAACACTAACCCTAACATACCCTAACATACCCTAACATACCCTAACACTAACCCTAACACTAACCCTAACACTAACCCTAACACTCACCCTAACATACCCTAACACTCACCCTAACACTAACCCTAACACTAACCCTAACATACCCTAACATACCCTAACCCTAACCCTAACACTAACCCTAACACTAACCCTAACATACCCTAACACTAACCCTAACATACCCTAACACTAACCCTAACATACCCTAACACTAACCCTAACACTAACCCTAACACTAACCCTAACATACCCTAACACTAACCCTAACATACCCTAACACTAACCCTAACATACCCTAACACTAACCCTAACATACCCTAACACTAACCCTAACACTAACCCTAACACTCACCCTAACACTAACCCTAACACTCACCCTAACACTAACCCTAACATACCCTAACACTAACCCTAACATACCCTAACATACCCTAACACTAACCCTAACACTAACCCTAACACTCACCCTAACACTAACCCTAACACTAACCCTAACATACCCTAACACTAACCCTAACATACCCTAACACTAACCCTAACACTAACCCTAACACTAACCCTAACACTAACCCTAACACTCACCCTAACACTAACCCTAACACTCACCCTAACACTAACCCTAACATACCCTAACACTAACCCTAACATACCCTAACACTAACCCTAACATACCCTAACACTAACCCTAACACTAACCCTAACATACCCTAACACTCACCCTAACATACCCTAACACTAACCCTAACATACCCTAACACTAACCCTAACATACCCTAACACTAACCCTAACATACCCTAACACTAACCCTAACATACCCTAACACTCACCCTAACACTAACCCTAACACTAACCCTAACATACCCTAACACTAACCCTAACATACCCTAACATACCCTAACACTAACCCTAACACTAACCCTAACATACCCTAACATACCCTAACACTAACCCTAACACTCACCCTAACATACCCTAACATACCCTAACACTAACCCTAACACTAACCCTAACATACCCTAACATACCCTAACACTAACCCTAACATACCCTAACACTAACCCTAACATACCCTAACACTAACCCTAACATACCCTAACACTAACCCTAACATACCCTAACACTAACCCTAACATACCCTAACACTCACCCTAACACTAACCCTGATATACCCTAACATACCCTAACACTAACCCTAACATACCCTAACATACCCTAACATACCCTAACACTAACCCTAACACTAACCCTAACACTCACCCTAACACTAACCCTGATATACCCTAACATACCCTAACCCTAACATACCCTAACATACCCTAACACTAACCCTGATATACCCTAACATACCCTAACATACCCTAACACTAACCCTAACATACCCTAACACTAACCCTAACACTAACCCTAACATACCCTAACACTAACCCTAACACTCACCCTAACATACCCTAACTCAGGCCAGGGGTAGGCAACTTTATTAAGCCACTGGATGATTTTTGTCGGAGTGGATGGTCGGGCGGACGGAACATAATTATAATGATTTGTTTTATTTTAAAATAACAATATTTTCATACCTTGATTACATTGAGAAAAAATCACATCTCTTTTTGTTATTCGTGGGAATTTACTAAATTATACTCCATTTGGGGACCCCCCAAAAAATAGAGTCGCCCATCTCTGCCCCGACGCTAACATTTAGCCAAAGACCTGTTAGACTATGAAAAGGTACGACCCCTCTCTGTCGCGTCCCACCTGCTCCACCTGGCCAACATCTGGTGAAATTGCAGAGTGCGAAATTCAAAAATACCAAATTCAAATATTTAACATTCTTGAAAATATATGTGTTGTACATCAAAATAAAGCTTAACTTCTTGTTAATCCAGCCACTGTGTCAGATTTCAAAAAGGCTTTATGGTGAAAGCAGACCATGCGATTATCTGAGGACAGCTCCCAGCATACAAACACATGAAAATCATATTTCAACCAGGCAGGTGCGCCACAAAAGTCAGAAATAGCGATACAATTAATGCCTTACCTTTGTAGATCTTCTTCTGTTGGCACTCCAAAATGTCCCAGAAACATCACAAATGGTCCTTTTGTTCGATAATGTCCTTCTTTATGTCCCAAAAATGTCCATTTATTTGGCGCGTTTGATTCAGAAATACACCGGTTTCAACTTGCCCAACATGCCTACAAAGTATCTAATAAGTTACCTGTAAACTTGGTCCAAACATTTCAAACAACGATCCTAATCCAACCTCAGGTACCCTAAAACGTCAATAATTGATCAAATTTAAGACGGAATAAACTGTTTCCAATACCGGATAAAAACAACGTGAAGCGCGCTCCAGTTCAAAACATTACAGTCCACCTGGAGTGACACTTACAATGAATAGCACTACTTCTTCATTTCTCAAAAGAAAAACATTGAACAATTTCTAAAGACTAGTAGAAGAAGGAAAGGAAGCGCTACTAAGGTACACAATAGTATATTTTGGTAGAAGAAGAATAGAAGATAGAAGAGAAGAAGATAGAAGTAACAGAAAGTGCTCTTTGGTTAAAGGGGTGAATTGGTCATCAAAAAGAAAGGAGGACCAAGGCACTCTTCATATAATTAATTTAAATGCCTTTATTTGTATGACATGTTCAATAGATACAAAGTTTTTCAAATCCAACGCGTTTCTAAAGACTGTTGACATCTAGTGGAAGCCATAGGAACTGCAACCAGGTTCCTAATAAAAAGGGTATCCCATAGAAAACAATTGGAAAATTCTATGACCTAAAAAAAGAAATCCCCTGGATGGTTTGTCCTCGGGGTTTTGCCTGACATATCAGTTCTGTTATACTCACATACATTATTTAGAAAACTTTAGAGTGTTTTCTATCCAAATCTACCAATTATATGAATATCCTAGCTTCTGGGCCTGAGTAACAGGCAGTTTACTTTGGGCACGCTTTTCATCCGGAGGTGAAAATACTGTCCCCTACCCAAGAAAGGTCAAACGACCACCCCTCATCACTGTCAAACGCTCCCTAAAACACTTCTGCGAGCAGGCCTTTCTAATCGACCTGGCCGGGGTATCCTGGAATGACATTGACCTCATCTCGTCAATAGAGGATGCCTGGTTATTCTTTAAAAGTGCCTTCCTCACCATCTTAAATAAGCATGCTCCATTAATAAAAAAAAAAAACTAGGAATAGATATAGCCCTTGGTTCACTCCAGACATGACTGCCCTTGACCAGCACAAAAACATCCTGTGGCGTACTGCATTAGCATCGAATAGCCCCCGTGATATGCAACTTTTCAGGGAAGTTAGGAACAAATATACACAGGCAGTTAGGAAAGCTAAGGCTATCTTTTTCAAACAGAAATTTGCATCCTGTAGCACAAACTCAAAAAAGTTCTGGGACACTGTAAAGTCCATGGAGAATAAGAGCACCTCCTCCCAGCTGCCCACTGCACTGAGGCTAGGAAACACTCTAACCAACGATAAATCCACTATAATTGAGAATTTCAATAAGCATTTCTCTACAGCTGGTCATGCTTTCCACCTGGCTACCCCTACCCCGGTCAACTGCCCGGCACCCTCCACAACAACCCGCCAAAGCCCCCACATTTCTCCTTCACCCAAATCCAGATAGCTGATGTTCTGAAAGAGCTGCAAAATCTGGACCCCTACAAATCATCTGGGCTAGACAATCTGGACCCTCTCAAAAATGATCTGCCGAAATTGTTGCAACCCCTATCACTAGCCTGTTCAACCTCTCTTTCGTATCGTCTGAGATTCCCAAAGATTGGGATCACTACTCTGGACGGCTCTGACTTAGAATGCGTGGACAACTACAAATACCTAGGTGTCTGGTTAGAATGTAAACTCTCCTTCCAGACTCACATTAAGCATCTCCAATCCAAAATGAAATCTAGAATCGGCTTCCTATATCGCAACAAAGCATCCTTCACTCATGCTGCCAAACATACCCTCGTAAAACTGACCATCCTACCGATCCTCGACTTTGGCGATGTCATCTATAAAATAGCCTCCAACACTCTACTCAACAAATTGGATTCAGTCTATCACAGTGCCATCCGTTTTGTCACCAAAGCCCCATACACTACCCACCACTGCGACCTGTACGCTCTCGTTGGTTGGCCCTCGCTTCATACTCATCGCCAAACCCACTGGCTACAGGTTATCTACAAGTCTCTGCTAGGTAAAGCCCCGCCTTATCTCAGCTCACTGGTCACCATAGCAGCACCCACCCGTAGCACGCGCTCCAGCAGGTATATCTCACTGGTCACCCCCAAAGCCAATTCCTCCTTTGGTCGCCTTACCTTCCAGTTCTCTGCTGCCAATGACTGGAACGAACTGCAAAAATCACTGAAGCTGGAGACTCATATCTCCCTCACTAGCTTTAAGCACCAGCTGTCAGAGCAGCTCACAGATCACTGCACCTGTACATAGCCCATCTGAAAACGGCCCATCCATCTACCTCATCCCCATACTGTTATTTATTTATTTATGTTGCTCCTTTGCACCCCAGTATCTCTACTTGTACATTCATATTCTGCACATCTACCATTCCAGTGTTAAATTGCTATATTGTAATTACTTTGCCACTATGGCCTATTTATTCTCTGAACTCCCTTATCTTACCTCATTTGCACTCACTGTATATATACTTTTTTGTTTTCTTTAGTTCAACATACAGTATTATTGACTGTATGTTTTGTTTATTCCATGTGTTGTTGTATGTGTCGAATTGCTATGCTTTATCTTGGTCAGGTCACAGTTGCAAATGAGAACTTGTTCTCAACTAGCCTACCTGGTTAAATAAAAGGTGAAATAAAACAAATGATTAGAAAACTTCCTGTATGAAAAGCACAGTGTGATCATTACAATCCCCTTCCCAGGTGCGTCTGCGTCTGTCCGGTGTACACAACGGTTGGAGTGGTGCTCTGCGGTTCGGTTTCACCAGTCTGGACCCTAGCGAGCTCAACTCCTCCAACATCCCCAAGTACGCCTGTCCGGACCTGGTGACGCGACCGGGCTCCTGGGCCAAAGCCCTGCCTGAACGCCTGGCGGTCCACAACAACGTCTTGTCCTTCTGGGCCGACAGACACGGCCGTGTGTTCTACAGCATCAACGAAGAGGAACCCATCCTCTTCCACTGTGGTCTGAGTATAGGATGTCCGCTCTGGGCCATCATAGACATCTATGGTCTCACCCAGGAGGTTACACTGCTAGGTCAGTCTCTGCCTTGTTAATGTTGTAAATGTAGCTGGAAACGGCTGATTTTTAATATGGAATATCTACGTAGGTGTACAGAGGCCCAAGCAGCACGATATTACACTGCAGCTGTAGAACAACCAGCCTAGGAGTCAGAGAGAAAGGCAGTTAATGGTGGATTTACTTTTAAAGGAACAGGTCAACTCAGCTGTGAATGGTTGGCCTTTTAAAGGAACAGGTCAACTCAGCTGTGAATGGTTGGCCTTTTAAAGGAACAGGTCAACTCAGCTGTGAATGGTTGGCCTTTTAGGGAACAGCTTAACTCAGCTGTGAATGGTTGGCCTTTTAGGGGAACAGGTCAACTCAGCTGTGAATGGTTGGCCTTTTAAGGATCGTTCCATCAGGAGGACAGTTGTTAATTATGCAGCGCCTTGTGTCACGATCACAGATTTTAGAGAAACAACAAATTTCGGTACATATACAGTTGAAGTGGGAAGTTTACATACACTTAGGTTGAAGTCATTAAAACTTGTTTTTCAACCACTCCACACATTTCTTGTTAACAAACTATAGTTTTGGCAAGTCAGTTAGGACATCTACTTTGTGCATGAAACAAGTAATTTTTCCAACAACTGTTTACAGACAGATTAATTCACTTATAATTCACTGTATCACAATTCCAGTGGGTCAGAAGTTTACATACACTAAGTTGACTGCCTTTAAACAGCTTGGAAAATACCAGACAATTATGTCATGGCTCTAGAAGCTTCTGATAGGCAAATTGACATAATTTCAGTCAATTGGAGGTGTTCCTGTGGATGTATTTCAAGGCCTACCTTCAAACTCTGTGCCACTTTGCTTGACATCATGGGAAAATCAGCCAAGACCTCTGGTTCATCCTTGGGAGCAGTTTCCAAACACCTGAAAGTACCACGTTCATCTTCACCACTGTGTTGGTGTGTGTGGACCATGATAGATCCTTAGTGATGTGGACACCAGAGGAACTTGAAGATTCTCGATCCGCTCCACTACAGTTCCATCGATGTGGATGGGGACGTGCTCGCCCCTCCGTTTCCTCTAGTCCACGATCAGCTCATTTCGTCTCGCTGACGTTGAGGGAGAGGTTGTTGTCCTGGCACCACACTGCCAGGTCTCTGACCGTCTCCTTATAGGCCGTCTCATCGTTGTCTGTGATCAGTCCAACCAGTGTTGTGTCGTCAGATGATGAGTTGGAGTCGTGCAGCCACACAGTCGTGGGTGTACAGGGAAAACAGGAGAGGATTAAGCCTATAGCCCTGAGTGGCCCCCGTGTTGAGGGTCAGTGTGGCGGATGTGTTGTTTCCGCTTGGTGGGGGGCCCGTCAAGAAGTCCAGTATCTAGTTACAGAGGGAGGTGTTCAGTCCCATGGTCCTGAGCTTGGTGATGAGCTTGGAGGGCCCTGTGATGTTGATAACATACAGAGAGAGATAAGACAACCAGTGGCTCTGTCTCTCTGTCTCTCTGTCTCTCTCTGTCTCTCTTTCTCTCTGTCTCTGTCTCTCTCTGTCTCTGTCTCTCTCTCTCTCCCTCTCTCCTCTCCTCTCTCTCTTCTCCCCTCTCTCTCCTCCCCCTCTCTCTCCCTCTCTCTCTCTCCTCCCCCTCTCTCTCCCTCTCTCTCTCCTCCTCTCCCTCTCTCCTCCCCTCTCTCCTCCCCTCTCTCTCCTCCCCTCTCTCTCCTCCCCTCTCTCTCCTCCCCTCTCTCCCCTCTCTCCCCTCTCTCTCCCTCCTCCCCCTCTCTCTCCCTCCTCCCCCTCTCTCCTCCCCTCTCCCTCCTCCCCCTCTCCCTCTATCTCTCCCTCTCTCCTCCCCTCTCTCTCCTCCCCTCTCTCTCCTCCCCCTCTCTCTCCCTCCTCCCCCTTTCTCTCCCTCCTCCCCCTCTCTCTCCCTCTCTCCTCCCCTCTCTCTCTCTCTCTCTCTCTCTCTCTCTCTCTCTCTCTCTCTCTGTGTTAATCATTGGTCTGACCATGTTTGGTAAAGGCTGCTGGTGCTGGAAGCAGTAAGAGCAGTCTACTCAGTGAGGCGCCTCAGCTCTCTGCTCCAGCAACAGGCCTGGGTTCAAATAGGATTTGAGATCTTTCAAACCGTTTTAGCGTTTGCTCTAGTCTGACTAAAGTACCATATGTGCTGGGTTTTCATTCTTGAGACAATTCTATTGGTAACATTGCAACAGGCAAACTCAATCTAGTCCAGACACAGTATTTTAAATGATTTCAAATAGTATTTAAACCCTGATTTCTCTAGTATCACTGGAAACAGTCATCACCCTCACACAGTCACCTTCAGCCAAGACACAGTGGTCACCCTCACACAGTCACCTTCAGCCAAGACACAGTGATCACCCTCACACAGTCACCTTCAGCCAAGACACAGTGATCAGCCTCACACAGTCACCTTCAGCCAAGACACAGTGATCACCCTCACACAGTCACCTTCAGCCAAGACACAGTGATCACCCTCACACAGTCACCTTCAGCCAAGACACAGTGATCACCCTCACACAGTCACCTTCAGCCAAGACACAGTGATCAGCCTCACACAGTCACCTTCAGCCAAGACACAGTGATCACCCTCACACAGTCACCTTCAGCCAAGACACAGTGATCAGCCTCACACAGTCACCTTCAGCCAAGACACAGTGATCACCCTCACACAGTCACCTTCAGCCAAGACACAGTGATCACCCTCACACAGTCACCTTCAGCCAAAACACAGTCATCACCCTCACACAGTCACCTTCAGCCAAGACACAGTGATCACCCTCACACAGTCACCTTCAGCCAAGACAGAAAAGCTGTTAGTACCATAGTTGTTGTATAAACTGATCATGTCTGGGACAGTTTGTTATATAAACTGATAATGTAGCGGACAGTTTGTTATATAAACTGATCATGTCTGGGACAGTTTGTTATATAAACTGATAATGTAGCGGACAGTTTGTTATATAAACTGATAATGTAGGGGACAGTTTGTTATATAAACTGATCATGTCTGGGACAGTTTGTTATATAAACTGATAATGTAGAGGACAGTTTGTTATATAAACTGATAATGTAGTGGACAGTTTGTTATATAAACTGATAATGTAGTGGACAGTTTGTTATATAAACTGATAATGTAGGGGACCGTTTGTTATATAAACCGATAATGTCTAGGACAGTTTGTTATATAAACTGATAATGTCTGGGGCAGCTTGTTATATAAACTGATAATGTCTGGGACAGTTTGTTATATAAACTGATAATGTAGAGGACAGTTTGTTATATAAACTGATCATGTAGTGGACAGTTTGTTTTATAAACTGAAAATGTAGGGGACCGTTTGTTATATAAACTGATAATATAGGGGACAGTTTGTTATATAAACTGATCGTGTCTGGGACAGTTTGTTATATAAACTGATAATGTCTGGGACAGTTTGTTATATAAACTGATCATGTCTGGGACAGTTTGTTATATAAACTGATAATGTAGCGGACAGTTTGTTATGTAAACCGATAATGTGTGGGACAGTTTGTTATATAAACTGATCATGTCTGGTAAAGTTTGTTATATAAACTGATAATCGGGACTGCCGGGCGTGGTGGCTCCTTGCTGTCCCCAGTCCGCCTGGCCTTGCTGCTGTTCCGGTTTCAGCTGTTCTGCCTGCGGTTATGGAACCGCCACCTGTCCCAGACCTGTTGTTTTTCAACTCTTAATGATCAGCTATGAAAAGCCAACTGAAAATTATTCATGATTATTATTTGACCATGCTTGTCACTTATGAACATTTTTGAACATCTTGGCATAGTTCTGTTATAATCTCCACCCGGCACAGCCAGAAGAGGACTGGCCACCCCTCATAGCCTGGTTCCTCTCTAGGTTTCTTCCTAGGTTTTGGCCTTTCTAGGGAGTTTTTCCTAGCCACCGTGCTTCTTCACCTGCATTCTAGCTGTTTGGGCTTTTAAGCTGGGTTCCTGTACAGCACTTCGAGATATTAGCTGATGTACGAAGGGCTATATAAAATAAACTTGATTGATTGATAATGTCTGGGACAGTTTGTTATATACACTGATAATGTAGCGGACAGTTTGTTATATAAACCGATAATGTAGGGGACAGTTTGTTCTATAAACTGATCATGTCTGGGACAGTTTGCTATATAAACTGATCATTTCTGGGACAGTTTGCTATGTAAACTGATAATGTATGGGAGAGTTTGTTATATAAACTGATAATGTCTGGGACAGTTTGTTATATAAACCGATAATATCTAGGACAGTTTGTTAGATAAACTGATAATGTAGGGGACAGTTTGTTATATAAACTGATCATGTCTGGGACAGTTTGTTATATAAACAGATCATGTCTGGGGCAGTTTGTTATATAAACTGATAATGTCTGGAACAGTTTGTTATATAAACTGATAATGTAGAGGACAGTTTGTTACATAAACTGATCATGTAGTGGACAGTTTGTTTTATAAACTGAAAATGTAGGGGACCGTTTGTTATATAAACTGATAATGTAGGGGACCGTTTGTTATATAAACCGATAATGTAGGGGACAGTTTGTTAAATAAACTGATTGTGTCTGGGACAGTTTGTTATATAAACTGATAATGTCTGGGACAGTTTGTTATATAAACTGATCATGTCTGGGACAGTTTGTTATATAAACTGATAATATAGAGGACAGTTTGTTATATAAACTGATCATGTAGTGGACAGTTTGTTTTATAAACTGAAAATGTAGGGGACCGTTTGTTATATAAACTGATAATGTAGAGGACAGTTTGTTATATAAACTGATCATGTAGTGGACAGTTTGTTTTATAAACTGAAAATGTAGGGGACCATTTGTTATATAAACCGATAATGTAGGGGACAGTTTGTTATATAAACTGATAATGTCTGGGACAGTTTGTTATATAAACTGATCATGTCTGGGACAGTTTGTTATATAAACTGATAATGTAGCGGACAGTTTGTTATATAAACCGATAATGTAGGGGACAGTTTGTTATATAAACCGATAATGTCTGGGACAGTTTGTTATATAAACTGATAATGTAGGGGACAGTTTGTTATATAAACTGATAATGTCTGGGACAGTTTGTTATATAAACCGATAATTTCTGGGACAGTTTGTTATATAAACTGATAATGTAGAGGACAGTTTATATAAACCGATAATGTCTGGGACAGTTTGTTATATAAACTGATAATGTAGGGGACAGTTTGTTATATAAACTGATAATGTAGGGGACAGTTTGTTATGTAAACCGATAATGTCTGGGACAGTTTGTTATGTAAACTGATAATGTAGGGGACCGTTTGTATAAACCGATCATGTCTGGGACAGTTTGTTATATAAACTGATAATGTCTGGGACAGTTTGTTATATAAACCGATAATGTAGGGGACAGTTTGTTATATAAACTGATAATGTAGCGGACAGTTTGTTATATAAACCGATCATGTCTGGGACAGTTCAGCCTACTTCCTCACATCAGCAGAGTGCAGATAGGAGCTGAGGGAAATGGTTATTTTAGACTGCGTCGCTTCAATAATTTAAGGCTCATAGCACAAACACATTGGGGTCTGGGGTCTGGGGTCTGGGCTGGGGTCTGGGCTGGGGTCTGGGCTGGGGTCTGGGGTCTGGGCTGGGGTCTGGGCTGGGGTCTGGGGTCTGGGGTCTGGGCTGGGGTCTGGGGTCTGGGGTCTGGGCTGGGGTCTAGGCTGGGGTCTGGGGTCTGGGCTGGGGTCTGGGGTCTGGGGTCTGGGCTGGGGTCTGGGGTCTGGGGTCTGGGGTCTAGGCTGGGGTCTGGGGGCTGGGCTGGGGTCTGGGGTCTGGGGTCTGGGGTCTGGGCTGGGGTCTAGGCTGGGGTCTGGGCTGGGGTCTGGGGTCTGGGCTGGGGTCTGGGGTCTGGGGTCTGGGGTCTGGGGTCTGGGCTGGGGTCTGGGGTCTGGGGTCTGGGGTCTGGGGTCTGGGCTGGGGTCTGGGGTCTGGGGTCTGGGCTGGGGTCTGGGCTGGGGTCTGGGGTCTGGGGTCTGGGGTCTGGGCTGGGGTCTGGGCTGGGGTCTGGGGTCTGGGGTCTGGGGTCTGGGCTGGGGTCTGGGCTGGGGTCTAGGCTGGGGTCTGGGGTCTGGGCTGGGGTCTGGGGTCTGGGCTGGGGTCTAGGCTGGGGTCTGGGGTCTGGGCTGGGGTCTAGGCTGGGGTCTGGGCTGGGGTCTGGGGTCTGGGCTGGGGTCTGGGGTCTGGGGTCTAGGGTCTGGGCTGGGGTCTGGGCTGGGGTCTAGGGTCTGGGGTCTGGGGTCTGGGGTCTGGGGTCTGGGGTCTAGGGTCTGGGCTGGGGTCTGGGCTGGGGTCTGGGCTGGGGTCTGGGGTCTGGGGTCTGGGCTGGGGTCTGGGGTCTGGGCTGGGGTCTGGGGTCTGGGCTGGGGTCTAGGGTCTGGGCTGGGGTCTGGGGTCTGGGCTCTGGGCTGGGGTCTGGGCTGGGGTCTGGGGTCTGGGCTGGGGTCTGGGGTCTGGGCTGGGGTCTAGGCTGGGGTCTGGGGTCTGGGCTGGGGTCTAGGGTCTGGGCTGGGGTCTGGGGTCTGGGCTCTGGGCTGGGGTCTAGGCTGGGGTCTGGGGTCTGGGAGGGGGTCTGGAGTCTGGGATGGGGTCTGGGGTCTGGGGTCTGGTCTGGGCTTGGGTCTGGGGTCTGGGCTGGGGTCTGGGGTCTGGGCTGGGGTCTAGGCTGGGGTCTGGGGTCTGGGCTGGGGTCTAGGGTCTGGGCTGGGGTCTGGGGTCTGGGCTCTGGGCTGGGGTCTAGGCTGGGGTCTGGGGTCTGGGAGGGGGTCTGGAGTCTGGGATGGGGTCTGGGGTCTGGGGTCTGGTCTGGGCTTGGGTCTGGGGTCTGGGCTGGGGTCTGGGGTCTGGGCTGGGGTCTAGGCTGGGGTCTGGGGTCTCGGCTGGGGTCTGGGGTCTAGGGTCTGGGATGTGGTCTGGGGTCTGGGCTGGGGTCTGGGGTCTGGGCTGGGGTCTGGGGTCTGGGCTGGGGTCTAGGCTGGGGTCTGGGCTGGGGTCTGGGGTCTAGGGTCTGGGATGGGGTCTGGGGTCTGGGCTGGGGTCTAGGCTGGGGTCTGGGGTCTGGGCTGGGGTCTGGGCTGGGGTCTGGGGTGGGGTCTGGGGTCTGGGCTGGGCTGGGGTCTGGGGTCTGGGCTGGGGTCTGGGCTGGGCTGGGGTCTGGGGTCTGGGATGGGGTCTGGGATGGGGTCTGGGCTGGAGTCTGGGGTCTGGGCTGGGGTCTGGGCTGGGCTGGGGGCTGGGGGCTGGGCTGGGGTCTGGGGTCTGGGGTCTGGGCTGGGGTCTAGGCTGGGAGCTGGGGTCTGGGCTGGGGTCTGGGGTCTGGGCTGGGGTCTGGGCTCTGGGATGGGGTCTGGGGTCTGGGCTGGGGTCTGGGTTCTGGGCTGGGGTCTGTAGGCTGGGGTCTGGGGTCTGGGCTGGGGTCTGGGGTCTGGGCTGGGGTCTGGGGTCTGGGCTCTGGGCTGGGGTCTAGGCTGGGGTCTGGGCTGGGGTCTAGGGTCTGGGCTCTGGGGTCTGTGCTGGGGTTTAGGCTGAGGTCTAGGCTGGGGTCTGGGCTGGGGTCTGGGCTGGGGTCTGGGCTGGGTTCTGGGTTTGAGGCTACATAAGGAATAGTTCTCAGAACATACCAGACCATCTCCCTCACTGCTATTTTCCCTCTAAAGTATGTTTGCATAGGAGTTCCTTAGTTTAGAGTAACATAAAGCCATCTCTATGGGCTTGTTATCTTCCGTCCAAAAATACTAAACATTTGACTTGACTATCGTTATTCTGCTTTGCTCCAGAAGGAACAATGTTGCTAGTGAATGAGCAGTCTCTTTAATAGGACCTACTGCTCACCTACCTTATCTTGTTCTCCCTCTATCTCTCTCTCTCTCTCTCTCTCTCCATCTCTCCTCTCCTGTGCTCTCCTGCCCCTCTCTTTCCCTCCCTCTCCCTCTCTCTGTCCCTCTCTCTGTCCCTCTCTCTTCTCTCCCGTGCTCTCCTGCCCCTCTCTCTCCTGCCCCTCTCTTTCCCTCCCTCTCCCTCTCTCCATCTCTATGTCCCTCTCTCTTCTCTCCCGTGCTCTCCTGCTCCCCTCTCTCCTGCTCCTCTCTCTCCTGCCTCTCTCTCTCACTCTTCCTCCTTTCCCTCTCCCCTTGCTCTCTCTCCTGCTCCTGTTCTCTCCTGCCCCTTTCTCTCCTGCCTCTCTCTCTCACTCTTCCTCCTTTCCCTCTCCCCTTGCTCTCTCTCCTCCCAGAGAGCAAGTTTGCAGAGAGTGTCGGGTCCAGTTGTCTGTCTGCGGCCCGTCTCAGTGCCTACCTCCCTCAGAGCAGCCACGACTCCGCAAACTACAATAACAACCAGCTAGAGAACAACCAGGCCACTGTGAAGATGGCGACGTTACAGCTCAACAACCAGGCCACTGCGAAGATGGCGACGTTACAGCTCAACAACCAGGCCACTGTGAAGATGGCGACGTTACAGCTCAATAACCAGGCCACTGTGAAGATGGCGACGTTACAGCTCAATAAACAGGCCACTGTGAAGATGGCGACGTTACAGCTCAACAGCTGCAGCTCAAATTCTGTAAGTTCTTTGTCTATATCTTCTGTCTGTATATTGTGTTAATGGATTAAATATTCTGTCTGTAAATTGTGTTTTTGGACTATATATTATTGTGGCAGCATCATGTCACCAAGTCAAATTCCTGGTGCATGTACAGTATACTACCGTTCAAAAGTTTGGGGTCACTTAGAAATGTCCTTGTTTTTGAAAGAAAAGCACATTTTTTGTCCATTAAAATAAATTCAAATTGATCATAAATACAGTGTAGACATTGTTAATGTTGTAAATGACTATTGTAGCTGGAAACGGCTGATTTTTTATGGAATATCTACATAGGTGTACAGAGGACCATTATCAGCAACCAACACTCCTGTGTTCCAATGGCACGTTGTGTTAGCTAATCCAAGTTGATCATTTTAAAATGCTAACTGATCATTAGAAAACCCTTTTGTAATTATGTTAGCACAGCTGAAAACTGTTGTCCTGATTTAAAGAAGCAATAAAACTGGCCTTCTTTAGACTAGTTGAGTATCTGGAGCATCAGCATTTGTGGGTTCGATTACAGGCTCAAAATGGCCAGAAACAAAGAACTTTCTTCTGAAACTCGTCAGTCTATTCTTGTTCTGAGAAATTAAGGCTATTACATGCGAGAAATTACCAAGAAACTGAAGATCTCGTACAACGCTGTGATCTACTCCCTTCACAGAAAAGCGCAAACTGGCTCTAACCGGAATAGAAAGAGGAGTGGGAGGCCCAACTGTGCACAACTGAGCAAGAGGATGCTGGCCTAGAGTTCCTCTGTCCAGTGCCTGTGTTCTTTTGCCCATCTTAATCTTTTCTTTTTATTGGCCAGTCTGAGATATGGCTTTTTGTTTGTAACACAATGTGCCATTGGAACACAGGAGTGAAGGTTGCTGATAATGTGCCTCTGTACACCTATGTAGATATTTCATATTAAAAATCAGCCGTTTCCAGCTACAATAGTCATTCACAACATTAACAATGTCTACACTGTTGTTCTGATCAATTTGATGTTATTTTATTGGACAAGAAATGTGATTTTCTTTCAAAAACAAGGACATTTCTATGTGACCCCAACCTTTTGAGTGGTAGTGTACATGTACTTGGGGAATAAACGTGTTTGGGATTCTGACACCTTACAGCTCAACAACTACAGCCAGATGATCCCCTGTTGTACCACATCTTCCTCCTCCACAACATCATCATCATCGTCATCCGTCCCATTCTCCGCCCCCCGGTTGGTCCGAGCCGGGCTCCCCTCGCCGCTCGACACCGACCTCCACTTCCATCCAGTCCGTGGCCCGGACGTCATCCTGTCAGCTGACCGCTCTGCAGCGTGTATCCACTTCCTTGAGTCTTCGAGGACTCTGGTGTTCTCAGATCGCCCCCTAAGGGTCAGGGAGACGCTCTACGTCGAGGTCGGTCATCTCGGCCTGCCCTACTTCGGGGCGCTCCTTTTCGGACTGACCTCCTGCGATCCGGGGTCCCTCCATGCTGGGGAACTTCCTGCCGACCCAGAGGTTCTGCTGGACAGGAAGGAATACTGGGTGGTGTACCGCGGCTTCCCCATGCCCTGCTCCGGGGACGTCCTGTCCTTCAGCCTGACACCCAGCGGTGAGGTGCATCATGGGGTCAACGGGGCGTCCAGAGGGAGGCTGCTGTGTGTCGATTCATCACAGAAACTCTGGGCCTTCTTTACCCTGCATGGAGCGGTCAACAGACTCAGGATTCTGGGTAGGTTATTGACATACACTATAAAAAATGAAAATATCACATGTACACAAGTATTCAGACCCTTTACTCAGTACTTTGTTGAAGCACCTTTGGTAGCGATTACAGCCTTGAGTCTTCTTGGGTATGATGTTACAAGCTTGACACACCTGTATTTGGGGAGTTTCTCCCATTCTTCTCTGCAGATCCTCTCAAGCTCTGTCAGGGTGGATGGGGAGTGTCGCTGCACAGCTATTTTCAGGTCTCTCCAGAGATGTTCGATTGAGTTCAAGTCCGGGCTCTGGCTGTGCCACTCAAGGACATTCAGAGACTTGTCCCGAAGCCACTCCTGCGTTGTCTTGGCTTTGTGCTTAGGGTCGTTGTCATGTGCCTTTTACTGAGGAGTGGCTTCCATCTGGCCACTCTACCATAAAGGCCTGATTGGTGGAGTGCTGCAGAGATGGTTGTACTTCTGGAAGGTTCTCCCTTTTCCTCAGAGGAACTCTGGAGCTCTTTCAGAGTGACCATCATTTTCTTGGTCACCTCCTTGACCAAGGCCCTTCTCCCTCGATTGCTCAGTTTGGCCGGGCGGCCAGTTCTAGGAAGAGTCTTGGTGGTTCCAAACTTCTTCAATTTATTAAGAATGATTGAGGGCGCTGTCTTCTTGGGGACCTTCAATCATGTCTCGGAGCTCTATGGACAATTCCTTCGACCTCATGGCTTGGTTTTTGCTGTTACATGCACTGTCAACTGTGGGACCTTATATAGACAGGTGTGTGCCTTTCCAAATCATGTCCAATCAATTGAATTTACCACAGGGGGACTCTAATCAAGTTGTAGAAACATTTCAAGGATCATCAGTGGAAGCAGGATGCACCTGAGCTCAATTTTGAGTCTTCTAGCAAAAGGTCTGAATACTTAAATAAATAAGGAATCTGTTATTTATTTGTTATAAATTTGTTAAAATTTCTTTAAACCTGTTATCACTGTCATTATGGGGTATTGTTTGTAGATTGATGAGGATATTTTTTTTTTTATTTAATCCATTTTAGAATAAGGCTGGAACGTAACAACATTTGGAAAACTGAATTATTACGAAGGCACTGCATACTATATCATATAGATACTGTATATAAATCGAATTCTCATCACAGACACTCTGGGCCTTCTTTACCCTGCGTGGAGACCTCAACAGACTCAGCCCAGCAATGTTTTCAGAATATCATCAGAAAAATCCTATACCCATACTGAATGCTTGTACCATATGTGTTATGTAATGGACAAAGTACTGGTCAGAAAGTGTACCAGTACACAGTAGTCGCACCCTCAGCTTCCTGGATTCCAACAATCCCTTCAGTTCCCGGTTCTCTTTTTCCTTCTTTCCCAGACACAGAGGAATGCTGGTGCGTAGTGATGACGCTCCCATGGTCCTCTTTGTTCCCCTCTGGGTTATTTTAGGATGTGACTTATCTGCCCTCTCCCACCAACTGCTCTCCTTATAAACCCTCTCTGTCTGTCTGTCTGTCTGTCTCTCTCTCTACCCGAGACTCACCCTCTCTCTCTCTCTCTCTCTCTCTCTCTCTCTCTCTCTCTCTCTCTATCCGAGACTCACCCTCTCTCTCTCTCTCTCTACCCGAGACTCACCCTCTCAGTCTCTCTCTCTACCCGAGACTCACCCTCTCAGTCTCTCTCTCTACCCGAGACTCACCCTCTCAGTCTCTCTCTCTACCCGAGACTCACCCTCTCAGTCTCTCTCTCTACCCGAGACTCACCCTCTCTCTCTCTCTACCCGAGACTCACCCTCTCAGTCTCTCTCTCTACCCGAGACTCACCCTCTCTCTCTCTCTACCCGAGACACTCTCTCTCTCTCTCTCTCTCTCTCTCTCTCTCTCTCTCTCTCTCTCTCTCTCTCTCTCTCTCTCTCTCTCTCTCTCTCTCTCTCTCTCTCTCTGATGAATTACATCTCCCTAGAGGCTTTATAACAGTGTACAAATGACTCCAATAAAAATATTTTCCTTTAAAATGTTTGAAATCTAGCTGTCTGATTACATAATGATACACATATCTGATGTAGTGCTATTAGCTACTGTATGACTTGCTGAACAGATTAGTTATGTGATATAATGACTTACTGCTGTAGTTTTATGGCTAACGCTGTTCGCCGTAACAATGTATATCAGTGATGACCACCTCGTAACGCTCATCACCCACGATGCAGTTCACCAGTCTGTCATCGCTCCGTTTGCTGTTCTGTACCATCAGAGATTGCAACACACTGTCTTGTAGCTGTACTGAGATTAGGTCTCTCTTGAAAAAAGAGATGTAACTCTCTATTCTAACCAAACTAGGATATAAAAACCAGTCTATATTTCTTTCCTTCTCTTGAAAAAAAGAGATTTAATAATCTTGCAAAGTCTAAAGTTGTTCAAGTAGAATGTAACATGTGTTTGTGTCACAGAGACAAAGATTTTAAAAAAAAATATGTATATAATGTATGGCCTGAATTCATTCTGATCAGCGGTAGCTCCCCGAGCGGTAGCGGTAGCTCCCCGAGCGGTAGCGGTAGCTCCCCGAGCGGTAGCGGTAGCTCCCCGAGCGGTAGCGGTAGCTCCCCGAGCGGTAGCGGTAGCTCCCCGAGCGGTAGCGGTAGCTCCCCGAGCGGTAGCGGTAGCTCCCCGAGCGGTAGCGGTAGCTCCCCGAGCGGTAGCGGGTAGCTCCCCGAGCGGTAGCGGTAGCTCCCCGAGCGGTAGCGGTAGCTCCCCGAGCGGTAGCGGTAGCTCCCCGAGCGGTAGCGGTAGCTCCCCGAGAGCGGTAGCGGTAGCTCCCCGAGCGGTAGCGGTAGCTCCCCGAGCGGTAGCGCGGTAGCTCCCCGAGCGGTAGCGGTAGCTCCCCGAGCGGTAGCGGTAGCTCCCCGAGCGGTAGCGGTAGCTCCAATCACATTATAGAGTGCTTGACATTTAAAGGTAATTTCCCACTGAGCCAACATATGCAGTGCTTACTATAAACGTGGACTCCACAAACGGGGGGGTGTGACAAAGCGCGACGGGATGTTTACTGCTTGTGTCTCTGTCGCTGTGTTCCAGGCACGCTCCAGTCCAGCCCTTCCTCCCCCTCCTCCCAGAGCAGTAGTAGCAGTAGTAGTCCAGACGACAGTGATTCTGACCTGGCCTTCAGCGTCAACACATCCTCCTCCGAGTCCTCCCTGGGTGAGTTACACGCACGTCACCACACACACATGACTATGAAGGCTCTATGTAGCTGTTATAAACTAACTTTATGAAGGCTCTATGTAGCTGTTATAAACTGACTTTATGAAGGCTCTATAGTATCTGTTATAAACTGACTTTATGAAGGCTCTATGTAGCTGTTATAAACTGACTTTATGAAGGCTCTATGTAGCTGTTATAAACTGACTTTATGAAGGCTCTATGTAGCTGTTATAAACTGACTTTATGAAGGCTCTATAGTATCTGTTATAAACTGACTTTATGAAGGCTCTATGTAGCTGTTATAAACTGACTTTATGAAGGCTCTATGTAGCTGTTATAAACTGACTTTATGAAGGCTCTATGTAGCTGTTATAAACTAACTTTATGAAGGCTCTATGTAGCTGTTATAAACTGACTTTAGGAAGGCTCTATGTAGCTGTTATAAACTGACTTTATGAAGGCTCTATGTAGCTGTTATAAACTGACTTTATGAAGGCTCTATGTAGCTGTTATAAAACTCAACAAGTTGCTGTTCATTTGAAGTAGTTTTAAAAAAATCTTTCCCAGAGCCTCCTCTCATTCTAACACCTCTCCTATCTCCATCTCCTCCTCAGTGACGGCCCCCAGCTCCCCTCTCAGCCCCCCTGTCTCCCCCACGCTGTCTTCCCCACCCTGTCTCCCCCACCCTGTCTCCCCCACCCTGTCTGCCCCAGAGCTGCCCTCTGGTGGTAAGAACGGGGAGTGCACCGTCTGTTTCGACCAGGAAGTGGACACAGTAATCTACACCTGCGGTCACATGTGTCTGTGTAACAACTGTGGGCTAAAGCTGAAGAGGCAGGTCAATGCCTGCTGTCCTATCTGCCGCAGGCCCATTAAAGACGTCATCAAGACATACAGACCATGAGGGGACTGGGACATTACTGCAGCAGGCATTGTCTAGAGCAGAGCGATTCAACTCTGACCCTACGACATCCAGAGTACTGCTGGTTTCCTGTTCTACGTGATAATTCAGCGCACACCTGTTGTCCCAGGTCTAAATCAGTCCTTGATTAGAGGGGAATATTTATTTTTTTAAAGCAGTGGAACTGGCTTTGAGGTCCAGATGTATATTTGAGGGCTATAGAGACAGACTGGACACCATTTCAACAGGCCCATCAAGGTCCTCATTAAGCCGTCCATGAGAGGAGAAACTACTGGGACAGGCAGGCAGGGCTCTGTCTCTAGCCCAGAGACGTCTCTTACCAAACTGGACACTCTACACTACAGCAGGTCCATCAAGGACCTCCCTCATCAAGACACATTGGCCCTGATAGACTGGACACACTGCAGCAGGCAGGCAGGGACCTGAAAGAGGATAGGCAGGCAGACTCTCTCTCTCTCTCTCTCTCTCTCTACCCGAGACTCTCTCTCTCTCTCTCTCTACCCGAGACTCTCTCTCTCTCTCTACCCGAGACTCTCTCTCTCTCTCTCTCTACCCGAGACTCTCTCTCTCTCTACCCGAGACTCTCTCTCTCTTTCTCTCTTTCTCTCTCTCTCAATGTTTTCCTCAGTTTTCTATCAGTCACAGTGGTCAGATAGTCTGCCACCATGTACTGTCTGTTTAGAGCCAAATAGCATTGAAGTTTACTTTGATTTTTTGTGGTGTCTTTCCAATAGGTTATATATTTTTCTTTTTGTTTTGTGATGATTTGGTTGGGCCAGATTTTCTGAGGGCTGTCCCGAGGCTCTATGGGGTTGGTTTGGGTTGGTGAACTGAGCCTCAGAACCAGCTGGCTGAGGGGACTCTTCTCTGGTTTCATCTCTTGACATTGTAGAGCTGTGTGATGGAATGTTTTAGGGTCACTTGTTTTTAGATGGTTGTAAAATTTGATGGCTCTTTTTTCTATTCGAATGAGGAGGGGGTATTGGCCCAATTCTGCCCTACATGCGTTATTTGGAGTTTTTCTTTGTACTTGCAATACAGTCTTGCAAAACTCTGCATGCAATATAGACTCTCTCTCTCTCTCTACCCGAGACTCTCTCTCTCTCTCTACCCGAGACTCTCTCTCTCTCTCTACCCGAGACTCTCTCTCTCTCTCTACCCGAGACTCTCTCTCTCTCTCTCACTACCCGAGACTCTCTCTCTCTCTCTCTACCCGAGACTCTCTCTCTCTCTCTCTACCCGAGACTCTCTCTCTCTCTCTCTACCCGAGACTCTCTCTCTCTCTCTCTACCCGAGACTCTCTCTCTCTCTCTCTCTACCCGAGACTCTCTCTCTCTCTCTACCTGAGACTCTCTCTCTCTCTCTCTCTACCTGAGACTCTCTCTCTCTCTCTACCCGAGACTCTCTCTCTCTCTCTACCCGAGACTCTCTCTCTATCTCTACCTGAGACTCTCTCTCTCTCTCTCTCTACCTGAGACTCTCTCTCTCTCTCTCTACCTGAGACTCTCTCTCTCTCTCTACCTGAGACTCTCTCTCTCTCTCTCTCTACCTGAGACTCTCTCTCTCTCTCTCTACCTGAGACTCTCTCTCTCTCTCTCTCTCTCTCTACCTGAGACTCTCTCTCTCTCTCTACCCGAGACTCTCTCTCTCTCTCTACCTGAGACTCTCTCTCTCTCTCTCTACCCAAGACTCTCTCTCTCTCTCTCTCTACCTGAGACTCTCTCTCTCTCTCTACCTGAGACTCTCTCTCTCTCTCTCTCTACCTGAGACTCTCTCTCTCTCTCTCTCTACCTGAGACTCTCTCTCTCTCTCTACCCGAGACTCTCTCTCTCTCTCTACCCGAGACTCTCTCTCTCTCTCTACCCGAGACTCTCTCTCTCTCTCTACCCGAGACTCTCTCTCTCTCTCTACCCGAGACTCTCTCTCTCTCTCTACCTGAGACTCTCTCTCTCTCTCTACCTGAGACTCTCTCTCTCTCTCTCTCTACCCGAGACTCTCTCTCTCTCTCTCTACCTGAGACTCTCTCTCTCTCTCTCTCTACCTGAGACTCTCTCTCTCTCTCTACCCGAGACTCTCTCTCTCTCTCTCTCTACCCGAGACTCTCTCTCTCTCTCTACCCGAGACTCTCTCTCTCTCTCTACCTGAGACTCTCTCTCTCTCTCTACCTGAGACTCTCTCTCTCTCTCTACCTGAGACTCTCTCTCTCTCTCTACCTGAGACTCTCTCTCTCTCTCTCTACCTGAGACTCTCTCTCTCTCTCTCTCTCTACCTGAGACTCTCTCTCTCTCTCTACCCGAGACTCTCTCTCTCTCTCTACCCGAGACTCTCTCTCTCTCTCTACCCGAGACTCTCTCTCTCTCTCTACCTGAGACTCTCTCTCTCTCTCTCTCTCTACCCGAGACTCTCTCTCTCTCTCTCTACCCGAGACTCTCTCTCTCTCTCTCTACCCGAGACTCTCTCTCTCTCTCTCTCTCTACCTGAGACTCTCTCTCTCTCTCTCTCTACCTGAGACTCTCTCTCTCTCTCTACCCGAGACTCTCTCTCTCTCTCTACCCGAGACTCTCTCTCTCTCTCTACCCGAGACTCTCTCTCTCTCTCTACCTGAGACTCTCTCTCTCTCTCTCTACCCGAGACTCTCTCTCTCTCTCTCTCTACCTGAGACTCTCTCTCTCTCTACCTGAGACTCTCTCTCTCTCTCTCTCTACCTGAGACTCTCTCTCTCTCTCTCTCTACCTGAGACTCTCTCTCTCTCTCTACCCGAGACTCTCTCTCTCTCTCTCTACCCGAGACTCTCTCTCTCTCTCTCTCTACCCGAGACTCTCTCTCTCTCTACCCGAGACTCTCTCTCTCTCTCTCTCTCTACCTGAGACTCTCTCTCTCTCTCTACCTGAGACTCTCTCTACTCAAGTCTCTCTCTCTCTTTCTCTCTGTCTCTGTCTCTGTCTCAATATCTCTCTCTCTCTCTCTCTCTCTCTCTCATAGCTGAGGGTGGCAGGGCTTTCTTCTCCTGTCTGTCTGTCTGTCACAGGGTTTTCTAACTGTGTGGTTTTAACCCTTCACGTGTTGGAAGGACAGCCGAGGGGACTCTTCTGTGAGTCACCACTCTGCCAAATACCTTCTGTCTTTGTGCCTTCGACAATATCTATCAAATGTCTTCATGTCCAAGTTCTAAATATGATGGCAATCCTAAGTGTAAATAAATGTGTTGTGGGATTAATGAAGAAACACATTGGTCACTGCAGACAGTTTATGTAATGTTTCTAAATTATAAAAATATAGAACCTTTTATGTTGGCGAATTGTTCAGGGCTTTTTACTATGAAGAGAAGGATGTTTGAACAAGACATGTAGAATGTTATTTAATGGAACGTGCTGTACAGGTGTCTCCTTATTTAATGGAACGTGCTGTACAGGTGTCTCCTTATTTAATGGAACGTGCTGTACAGATATCTCCTTATTTAATGGAACGTGCTGTACAGATATCTCCTTATCAAATGGAACGTGCTGTACAGATGTCTCCTTATTTAATGGAACGTGCTGTACAGATGTCTCCTTATTAAATGGAACGTGCTGTACAGATGTCTCCTTATTTAATGGAACGTGCTGTACAGATGTCTCCTTATTTAATGGAACGTGCTGTACAGATGTCTCCTTATCAAATGGAACGTGCTGTACAGATGTCTCCTTATTTAATGGAACGTATTGTACAGATGTCTCCTTATCAAATGGAACGTGCTGTACAGATGTCTCCTTATTTAATGGAACGTGCTGTACAGGTGTCTCCTTATTTAATGGAACGTGCTGTACAGATGTCTCCTTATTAAATGGAACGTGCTGTACAGATGTCTCCTTATTTAATGTCTCCTTATCAAATGGAACGTGCTGTACAGATGTCTCCTTATCAAATGGAACGTGCTGTACAGATGTCTCCTTATCAAATGGAACGTGCTGTACAGATGGCTCCTTATTAAATGGAACTTGCTGTACAGATGTCTCCTTATTTAATGGAACGTGCTGTACAGATGTCTCCTTATTTAATGGAACGTGCTGTACAGATGTCTCCTTATCAAATGGAACGTGCTGTACAGATGTCTCCTTATTTAATGGAACGTGCTGTACAGATGTCTCCTTATTTAATGGAACGTGCTGTACAGATATCTTCTTATCAAATGGAACGTGCTGTACAGATGTCTCCTTATTTAATGGAACGTGCTGTACAGATGTCTCCTTATTTAATGGAACGTGCTGTACAGATGTCTCCTTATTTAATGGAACGTGCTGTACAGATATCTCCTTATCAAATGGAACGTGCTGTACAGATGTCTCCTTATTTAATGGAACGTGCTGTACAGATGTCTCCTTATTTAATGGATTGTGCTGTACAGATGTCTCCTTATTTAATGGAACGTGCTGTACAGATGTCTCCTTATCAAATGGAACGTGCTGTACAGATGTCTCCTTATCAAATGGAACGTGCTGTACAGATGTCTCCTTATCAAATGGAACGTGCTGTACAGATGTCTCCTTATCAAATGGAACGTGCTGTACAGATGTCTCCTTATCAAATGGAACGTGCTGTACAGATGTCTCCTTATCAAATGGAACGTGCTGTACAGATGTCTCCTTATCAAATGGAACGTGCTGTACAGATGTCTCCTTATCAAATGGAACGTGCTGTACAGAGTATACAGATGTCTCCTTATTAAATGGAACGTGCTGTACAGATGTCTCCTTATTAAATGGAACGTGCTGTACAGGTGTCTCCTTATTTAATGGAACGTGCTGTACAGATGTCTCCTTATCAAATGGAACGTGCTGTACAGATGTCTCCTTATTAAATGGAACGTGCTGTACAGATGTCTCCTTATTTAATGGAACGTGCTGTACAGATGTCTCCTTATTTAATGGAACGTGCTGTACAGATGTCTCCTTATTTAATGGAACGTGCTGTACAGATGTCTCCTTATTAAATGGAACGTGCTGTACAGATGTCTCCTTATTTAATGGAACGTGCTGTACAGATGTCTCCTTATTAAATGGAACGTGCTGTACAGATGTCTCCTTATTTAATGGAACGTGCTGTACAGATGTCTCCTTATATAATGGAACGTGCTGTACAGGGTATGCGGATGTCTCCTTATTAAGTATAAGTACAGAGTATACAGATGTCTCCTTATAGTGCCCTACGCTGGTCAAAGGTAACACACTATATAGGGAATAGGGTGCCATTTGAGCCACAGTCTTATTCTGTGGTGTGCTAAAATGTAAAGGCGATCTCTCTGGCCCCGTTTAGACCTGGTGCTTTGTCCTGGTCCCTCTGGCCCCGTTTATACCTGGTGCTTTGTCCTGGTCCCTCTGGCCCCGTTTATACCTGGTGCTTTGTCCTGGTCCCTCTGGCCCCGTTTATACCTGGTGCTTTGTCCTGATCTCTCTGGCCCCGTTTATACCTGGTGCTTTGTCCTGGTCCCTCTGGCCCCGTTTATACCTGGTGCTTTGTCCTGGTCCCTCTGGCCCCGTTTATACCTGGTGCTTTGTCCTGATCCCTCTGGCCCCGTTTATACCTGGTGCTTTGTCCTGATCTTTCTGGCCCCGTTTATACCTGGTGCTTTGTCCTGGTCTCTCTGGCCCCGTTTATACCTGGTGCTTTGTCCTGATCCCTCTGGCCCCGTTTATACCTGGTGCTTTGTCCTGATCCCTCTGGCCCCGTTTATACCTGGTGCTTTGTCCTGGTCCCTCTGGCCCCGTTTATACCTGGTGCTTTGTCCTGATCTCTCTGGCCCCGTTTATACCTGGTGCTTTGTCCTGGTCTCTCTGGCCCCGTTTATACCTGGTGCTTTGTCCTGATCCCTCTGGCCCCGTTTATACCTGGTGCTTTGTCCTGGTCTCTCTGGCCCCGTTTATACCTGGTGCTTTGTCCTGATCTCTCTGGCCCCGTTTATACCTGGTGCTTTGTCCTGGTCTCTCTGGCCCCGTTTATACCTGGTGCTTTGTCCTGATCCCTCTGGCCCCGTTTATACCTGGTGCTTTGTCCTGGTCTCTCTGGCCCCGTTTATACCTGGTGCTTTGTCCTGATCCCTCTGGCCCCGTTTATACCTGGTGCTTTGTCCTGATCTCTCTGGCCCCGTTTATACCTGGTGCTTTGTCCTGGTCTCTCTGGCCCCGTTTATACCTGGTGCTTTGGCCTGGTCTCTCTGGCCCCGTTTATACCTGGTGCTTTGTCCTGATCCCTCTGGCCCCGTTTATACCTGGTGCTTTGTCCTGATCCCTCTGGCCCCGTTTATACCTGGTGCTTTGTCCTGGTCCCTCTGGCCCCGTTTATACCTGGTGCTTTGTCCTGATCTCTCTGGCCCCGTTTAGACCTGGTGCTTTGTCCTGATCCCTCTGGCCCCGTTTATACCTGGTGCTTTGTCCTGATCTCTCTGGCCCTGTTTATACCTGGTGCTTTGTCCTGGTCCCTCTGGCCCCGTTTATACCTGGTGCTTTGTCCTGATCCCTCTGGCCCCGTTTATACCTGGTGCTTTGTCCTGATCTCTCTGGCCCCGTTTATACCTGGTGCTTTGTCCTGATCTCTCTGGCCCCGTTTATACCTGGTGCTTTGTCCTGGTCTGTTCTACATTCTGATTGTGCCCATATTTACAGAAATATGTCTACACAAAGTATTAAAAGTGTCTTATCCATCCACTGTCTGCATTGTGACCACATTTCCTGATCCCTTCATTTAGGAAAAATTATTTCAAAGCGATTCTTTCAAAATAATATTTATTTATTGCAAGACACAAATGTAATCAGTCAATGGTGCCACCGGTCAATGATTTTAGGGATCCAGAATATTTATGATTTAAATGTTTTTTTCAGTCCAGATCTGTCTACACTTGTACGATATCCAAACACAATGACACAACCAGACTACTTCTGGAGGTAATCAGAACGATCTGATCACAATGAGATCACAATGTGTCCTTTGTTATGTCTACATCGGTCCCCGCCCCAAAAAAAATGTGTGCACAATCAGAATGTGGACAAGATCAGAACCAAGGACACATGTTAGAACCAGATATAGAACAAGGCTTCTGTGAGAGGAAAGAGACCGGAGGTATTTAGGTGAATTCACCCCTAGGGGGCAGTCTCTGCATTGAGAAGTCATAACCATCCTAAGTCAACAGACATCACTATGGCAATCACAACATTTCACTTGACCTTTTGTATTTTAAAAGAACATTGTTTTCCATTCGCACTTTACCGTCATGGTTTCTGCAGAACCAGTTCCTCCACATTTCAGCCCGTCATCCAGAACCTTCCGGTCGACAAGAAAACGACAACAACCTTCCCAGGTTGAAGCTCATTGGACAGTAACAAACGGTAACAAAAATAAGAAGACTGTATAAAATGTTTTTAAATGGAGACCGACATAACCAGTGTGTTGGCTTCTTGTTCAGGGCGTTTTACTATGAAAATACAGAGACATCAGGAAGTACTCATACCCCTTGACTTAGTCCATGTTTTGTTACAGCCTGCATTGTTACACTGAATAGACTGAATTCCAAATTGATTTCAGGCTGGTGGGAGGGGGAGAGGGGGAGGACGGCTCATAATAATGTCTGGAATGGAGTGAACGGAACGGTATCTAAACACATGTTAATTCCGTTGCAGCATCACAATGAGCCATTAAAGTGCCAGCAGCAAACTCCTGGGTAGAACAGAGCAGGGGGAGAGTAGCAGAGATGCTGTATAGGTCTGTAGGTAGAGATGCTGTATAGGTCTGTAGGTGGAGATGCTGTATAGGTCTGTAGGTAGAGATGCTGTATAGGTCTGTAGGTAGAGATGCTGTATAGGTCTGTAGGTAGAGATGCTGTATAGGTCTGTAGGTAGAGATGCTGTATAGGTCTGTAGGTAGAGATGCTGTATAGGTCTGTAGGTGGAGATGCTGTATAGGTCTGTAGGTATAGATGCTGTATAGGTCTGTAGGTTGAGATGCTGTATAGGTCTGTAGGTGGAGATGCTGTATAGGTCTGTAGGAGGAGATGCTGTATAGGTCTGTAGGTAGAGATGCTGTATAGGTCTGTAGGAGGAGGTGCTGTATAGGTCTGTAGGTAGAGATGCTGTATAGGTCTGTAGGTAGAGATGCTGTATAGGTCTGTAGGTAGAGATGCTGTATAGGTCTGTAGGTAGAGATGCTGTATAGGTCTGTAGGTAGAGATGCTGTATAGGTCTGTAGGTAGAGATGCTGTATAGGTCTGTAGGTAGAGATGCTGTATAGGTCTGTAGGCAGAGATGCTGTATAGGTCTGTAGGCAGAGATGCTGTATAGGTCTGTAGGTAGAGATGCTGTATAGGTATGTAGGTGGAGATGCTGTATAGGTCTGTAGGAGGAGATGCTGTATAGGTCTGTAGGTAGAGATGCTGTATAGGTCTGTAGGAGGAGGTGCTGTATAGGTCTGTAGGTAGAGATGCTGTATAGGTCTGTAGGTAGAGATGCTGTATAGGTCTGTAGGTAGAGATGCTGTATAGGTCTGTAGGTAGAGATGCTGTATAGGTCTGTAGGTAGAGATGCTGTATAGGTCTGTAGGTAGAGATGCTGTATAGGTCTGTAGGTAGAGATGCTGTATAGGTCTGTAGGTGGAGATGCTGTATAGGTCTGTAGGTAGAGATGCTGCATAGGTCTGTAGGTAGAGATGCTGTATAGGTCTGTAGGCAGAGATGCTGTATAGGTCTGTAGGTAGAGATGCTGTATAGGTCTGTAAGCAGAGATGCTGTATAGGTCTGTAGGTAGAGATGCTGTATAGGTCTGTAGGCAGAGATGCTGTATATGTCTGAGGTAGTTTATACCAGTTCTTTGTAATGAGAGGTGAGGTAGTTTATACCAGTTCTTTGTGATGAGAGGTGAGGTAGTTTATACCAGTTCTTTGTGATGAGAGGTGAGGTAGTACCAGTTCTTTGTAATGAGAGGTGAGGTAGTACCAGTTCTTTGTGATGAGAGGTGAGGTAATTAGTACCAGTTCTTTGTGATGAGAGGTGAGGTAATTAGTACCAGTTCTTTGTGATGAGAGGTGAGGTAATTAGTACCAGTTCTTTGTGATGAGAGGTGAGGTAATTAGTACCAGTTCTTTGTGATGAGAGGTGAGGTAATTAGTACCAGTTCTTTGTGATGAGAGGTGAGGTAATTAGTACCAGTTCTTTGTGATGAGAGCTCTGAGTCGTCCTGGGTATGTCTGTATCAGCTTTGCATATCTGGATTTGGAGTTTCCTCCAATTGTTCCTTGCAGATTTTGTCAAGCTTTGTTAAATTAGATGGGGAGCGGCTGTGAACAGCAATCTTCAAGTATTTCCACAGGTTTTCAATGTGATTCAAGTCTGTGCTTTGGCTGGGCCACTCAAGGACTTTCCCATTCTTGTTCTGAAGCCATTCCAGCGCTGCTTTGGCTGTATGCTTGGCGTCATTGTCCTGTTGGAACGTAAATCTTTGCCCCAGTCTAAGGTCGCATGCACTCTGAAGCAGGTTCTCATCAAGGATTTGCCTGTATTTGGCTCCATTCATTGTTCCCTCTATCCTTGCCAGTCTCCCAGTCCCCTGCCACTGAAAAGCATCCCCATAGCATGATGCTGCCACCACCATGCTTCACGGTAGGGATGGCGTTAGGTGGGTGATGAGATGTGCCTGGTATTCCAGACATAGCGCTTTGCATTCAGGCTTAAGGAGTTAAAATCTTAGTCTCATCAGACCACAGAATATTTTGTCTTATGCTCTGTCTTTCACATGCCTTTTTGCAAACATCAGATGTGCTGTCATGTACCTTTTCCTCAGAAGCGGTGTCCGTCTGGCCGCTCTTCCATAAAGCCCAGATTGGTGAAGTGCTATGGAGACTGTTGTCCTTCTGGCAGGTTCTCCCATCTCAGCCGTGGAACTCTGTAATTCTGTCAGAATGATCATTGGGTTCTTGGTCACCTCCCTGACCAAGGTCCTTCTTGCCCGGTAGCTCAGTTTGGTCGGACGGCCAGCTCTAGGCAAAGTCTGAGTAGTTCCATATTTTTTTCCAATTTCTCAATGATGGAAACCACTATGTTCCCTGAAACTTCAACACTCTAGAACTTCAACACTCTAGAATTTCAACACTCTAGAACTTCAACACTCTAGAACCCTCCTCCAGATATATGTTTCATCACAATTCTATCTCAGAGATCTAAGGACAGTTCCATGGACTTCCTAGTATAGTTCCTGCTCTGTCAACTGTGGGACCTTATATAGACAGGTGTGTATTTCTTTCTCAATCGTGTCCAATCAATTGAATTGGCCACAAGATGGACTCACATCAAGTTGTTGTGACATCTCAAGGATGATCAAAGGAAATTGGATGCACCTGAACATAATTTGGTGTCATAGCAAATGGGTGTGAATACTTAGGTAAATTATATATTTCTGTATCTAATTTTTAATACAATCATTTGCCCAAAATATCTAAAAACATGGTTTTCACTTGGTTATTATGGGGTATTGTGTGTCGATGGTTTTGAGAAAAAATATTTTATCCATTTTGAATTCAGGATGTAAGAAAATGTGAAATAAGTAAAGAGTTATGACCACTTTCTGAAGAAACTGTAAATATATACTTTGAAACATTAAGGCAATCAATTACAAATGTATAATTCTGCACATAATAATTCTGCCATTAAAGAGGCGTCTATACGGAGTGAGAAATGTAGACAAGCCTCAACAAAACAGACATTTCAAGCAAAATTTCCAACAGGTCAAATCCTTGAAGTCACAGTAATGCTAATGGTGATGACGTTTACTTAGGGCTCTATTCAATCCACATCACAGAGGTTCAGCTTTTACAGCGTGATTGACATTTAGAGGCATAGCTCCTGACGTTATGGTAAAACGCAGCGTATGTCGGATCAATTACCTTCATATTTCTAATCATGGAATCTGTAACACTGAAGGTAACCTGCCTAAACCACAACCGACCCGTAGCGCTCACGTCTGTAGCCATGAAGAGCTTTGAAAAGCTGTTCATGACTCACATCAACAACATTTTCCCGGAAACCCTAGACCCACTCTAATTTGCATATCACCCCCAACAGATGTTGCAATCGCACTCCACACTGCCCTTTCCCACCTGGACAAAAGGAACACCTATGTGAGAATGCTGTTCATTGACTACAGCTCAGCGTTCAACACCATAGTGCCCTCAAAGCTCATCAATAAGCTAAGGACTCTGGGATTAAAAACCTCCCTCTGCAACTGGATCCTGGACTTCCTGACGGGCCGCCCCCCAGGTGCGGTAGAGATACTCTGAATGATCGGCTATGAAAAGCCAACTGACATTTACTCCTGAGGTGCTGACCCTGCTGCACCCTCGATAACTGCTATTATTCGACCATGCTGGTCATTGTTTGAGCAAACCATTAAGGAGAGCTCAGCATTAAATAAAGATAGGTCTAGTTGGTAGGCTGAAGTAGCAAGGACATGGACCATATAGGACCTCTATTGTCATTTTACTGCTGCTCTTTAGTTATTGTCTTAGGTACTTTCAAGAAACTGCATTGTTGGTTAAGGGCTTGTAACTAAGCATTTCACTGTGAGGTCTACTACACCTGTTGTATTCAGCATTTCACTGTGAGGTCTACTACACCTGTTGTATTCAGCATTTCACTGTAAGGTCTACTACACCTGTTGTATTCAGCATTTCACTGTAAGGTCTACTACACCTGTTGTATTCAGCATTTCACTGTAAGGTCTACTACACCTGTTGTATTCAGCATTTCACTGTAAGGTCTACTACACCTGTTGTATTCAGCATTTCACTGTAAGGTCTACTACACCTGTTGTATTCAGCATTTCACTGTAAGGTCTACTACACCTGTTGTATTCAGCATTTCACTGTAAGGTCTACTACACCTGTTGTATTCAGCATTTCACTGTAAGGTCTACTACACCTGTTGTATTCAGCATTTCACTGTGAGGTCTACTACACCTGTTGTATTCAGCATTTCACTGTAAGGTCTACTACACCTGTTGTATTCAGCATTTCACTGTGAGGTCTACTACACCTGTTGTATTCATCATTTCACTGTAAGGTCTACTACACCTGTTGTATTCAGCATTTCACTGTGAGGTCTACTACACCTGTTGTATTCAGCACATGTGACAAATAACATTTGATTTCAGCTTTACCGATTTAATTGAACCCTTATTATGGTGCACAGGAATCAATATTTAATTTCAAGGGCACTTTCAATAACAAAAGGTAAACATTCAACTACATGCAGGTGTTCTGTATGGTGTATATGCACAGTACCTTCAGAAACTATTCAGACCCCTTGACTTGTCACATTTTGCTACAACCTTACTATAAGATGTATTACATTTAATCCATCTGTATTTTAAAAGGGGACATTGTTTTCCAGTCCCACTGTACCTTTGTAGGAATCAGAATGACTAAACAAAAAACAAACCAGACGTCATGAATCCTGCAGAACCAGTTTCTCCACGTGTCAGCCATACCATTCCAGTTGACAAGGAGCTTTGCTAAAATTATTTTAATTACAGATAAAAATGTGGACAAGTAAACACACAAGATAAATCCCTTTAAAAATACAATTTTACCACCAAGAAGTAAGCTACACAAGTCTTAAAGACTAAGGTTAAGTGCTCTTCAGAAGACTGACAAACAGGAAGTCCATAAGGTTTGGAGAAAGAAACAGGTGTTGAGGAAACAGTTTAAAATATATTGAGGCACTTGAAACAGGTCGCTTACTGACTCCTCAGCATTTAGAAAGCAATAGAAGAGATGTCAGTGTTTTGACAAGGCAACAGGAAATGGTTTAAAGTAATGTTGAGGGGGCCTGGTGGGGTCGCTGAGACAATGGACGGTCATGTCTGGGTCAGCACTCTCCTTTACTCCGGATGAGAATGTTACTCTTCCGCTCCCTGGGAACACACACGGAGCAGAATAAAAATACATAAACACCGAGCGAAACAAGGCAGGCACAGAGCGAAACAAGGCAGGCACAGAGCGAAACAAGGCAGGCACCGAGCAAAACAAGGCAGGCACCGAGCAAAACAAGGCAGGCACCGAGCGAAACAAGGCAGGCACCGAGCGAAACAAGGCAGGCACCGAGCGAAACAAGGCAGGCACCGAGCGAAACAAGGCAGGCACCGAGCGAAACAAGGCAGGCACAGAGCGAAACAAGGCAGGCACAGAGCGAAACAAGGCAGGCACAGAGCGAAACAAGGCAGGCACAGAGCGAAACAAGGCAGGCACAGAGCGAAACAAGGCAGGCACAGAGCGAAACAAGAGAGAAAGCAAAGTCAAGTTGAACGTTTAAGTCGGATACTAACATGTTCTGAAAGCACAGCATGCATTCGTTAGAGTAGCTGGTGCCGTCGCTTCCGCACACGGGCTCAAAGTTGCGAGGGCACATGGGCAAGTTGTACTGGGAACAGTCAGCCTGTTGGACAAAGACCAGGTTATGTAACAAATAAGAGGTGTTGGTAATATAGTGGGAACAGTCAGCCTGTTTCCTGGTCCAACAGACTATGTAATAAAGGACTTTGGTCTCAATAAATAAAGTGAGGTTTTGGTAATAGTGTACTGGTATGACACCATGTGAAGAGAACGTGGATAACAGGGAACAATCCATACGTTTCTTGCTCCTTCCACTGGCGCAGTGCACCTGGGGTGTATTCATTAGTCAGATTCTGTTGCAAAATGTATTGCAAAGGAAGCCAATTACAGTTTACTCTTGGAATCAAACAGAAGAGGGCATTTATCCAATAGAAATGTTCGCTTATTGAAAAACGTTTTACATGGAGCAAATTGTTAGTTTCAAAACGTTTTGCAACAGAATGCAACTAATGAATACAGCCCTGACTAATGTCAACAACGGTAATGACTGTAAACATACGGGTGAACTTGGTGAACAGTTGAATTTTGTCCTGAGGAAGACTCAAACTGTTCTGCATGAACTAACCCAGCACAGAGCACCGTGTTTTATAACTGCTCATAGCCTTTCACTACACGAAGTAAACAAAGCGTTTAGCCTGATTACCTCTGTGGTGCCGTCTGGGAGACTCGCTCCTCGTGCCAAAACTAAGACAGAGAAAGACGTTAAACCGGAGCTTCATTCATTATTTAACGTCACATTTGATTTCCAGGAGTTCCAATCTAAACGACAAAAAGGATCATGTTTTCTCTAGTCAAAAATCTGCGCGTCGGTCATCAAGGCAGTTCGCTGGAAGTATCGACTGTGTGTTTGTCTAAACTGCTCTTAGAAGTTAATGTACCGTTTTTGTTGTTATTTAATAAAAAACTATTTATCTGCCACTTGGTACTAATTATGTAAAAGTCAAGATGAACAACACTCACCGGCAACACTGAGAAGGCAAAGCGTCAGTCGTGTAAAGGACCACATTCTATCCGTTGTGAAGGTGCGTAGGCAGGTGACGCAACCAGCCACCGGAACCGTATTTATACCTTGTAGGTCTCCACCCCAAACGCTTAAAGGATCGGCCCCTTTTTTTTCAATGTTCGCCTAAAATGACATACCCAAATCTAACTGCCTGTAGCTCAGGCCTTCATGAAGCAATGATATGGATATTATTGGTACCATTTGAAGGAAACACTTTGAAGTTTGTGGAAAAGTGAAAAGAATGTAGGAGAATAAAACACATTAGATCTGGTAAAAGATAACACAAAGGGAAAAAACTACTTTTTTTGTATTTTTTTTGTACCATCATCTTTGAAATGCAAGAGAAAGGCCATCATGCTTTAATCCAGCCCAGCTGCAATTTAGATTTTGTCCACTAGATGGCAGTAGTATATGTGCAATGTTTCAGACGATCCAATGAACCATTGCATTTCTGTTCAAAATGTTGTATCAACACTGCCCAAATGTGCCTAATTTGTTTATTAATAACTTTTCATGTTCAAAATGGTGCACTCTCCTCAAACAATAGCATGGTATTATTTCACTGTAATAGCTACTGTAAAATGGACAGTACAGTTAGATCAACAAGAATTTAAGCTTTCTGCCAATATCAGATATGTCTATGTCCTGGGAAATGTTCTTGTTACTTACAACCTCATGCTAATTGCATTAGCCTACGTTAGCTCAACCGTCCCGCCGGGGATCCACCAATCCTGAAGAAGTTGGTTCCTCACTAGTTACCACAGTCACAAATCATTATCCCCGACTATTTGTACAATGTATCTTCTTTAAATGTGCCTAACCCTCTTAACCTTACATTTGAATGAAATGTGGCTATGGAAACTAGTGGGAACACCACTCAAAGAGACATGTCGCAATATGTCCTGTACCTTTGTGAGAGTATTGTGATTAAACATACCAAAGTGACTCAATTTATTCCCCCCAAAAACATCTGGACAACATAATATGTAAGATAGTATGGGAACATAGGCTACTCAAGCTGTTCCTTTCTAGATAACAATGATTCTATAACAACAACATCAGCCTATCAGTAGTCAGCTGTTATGGACATGTGGTATCTGCAGGGCGTCATGGTTACTACAGCGAAAACAACTTCTAGCCCAACCAGGGCCCCGGGTTTTCCCGATAGAACTAAAAGGCTTTCCATGGACGATCAGACGCCTGCAGTGACCATAGAGCATCAAGCCTCATGTCCATCAGATGCGTCCCCAAAAATTATTGCTTTTTTAAAAAAATGTAATTTGTATACAATCTTTATTTAAGTAGGCGTTGCGGCGGAAGTCATTCATTGTCAATGAACCAGTCACTGTGTTGGGGATGCTGTGATCCACATGTGTTCAATATTTTCAACTCGTGTTTTGCTTTTCCATGCAGTGGTACAAACAGAAGTTCATAAACAGTCAGATATCTAATTACAAACCACTTTGCTAGAAACACTATATATATAAAAGTATGTGAACACCTCTTCAAATTATTTCAGCCACACCATTGCTGACAGGTGTATAAAATCGAGTACACAGCCATGCTATCTCCAAAGACAAACATTGGCAGTAGAATGGCCCCTACTTTAGAGCTCAGTGACTTTCAACGTGGCACCGTCATAGAATACCACCTTTCCAACAAGTCAGTTTGTCAGATTTCTGCTCTGCTAGAGCTGCCCTGGTTAACTGTAAGTGCTGTTAATGTGAAGTGGAAACATCTAGGAGCAACAACGGCTCAGCCGCAAAGTGGTAGGCCACACAAGCTCACAGAACGGGACCGCTGATTGCTCAAGCGTGTAAAAATCGTCTGTCCTCGGTTACAACACTCACTACCGAGTTCCAAACTGCCTCTGGAAGCAACGTCAGCACAGGAACTGTTCGTCAGGAGCTTCATGAAATGGGTTTCCGTGGCCAAGCAGCCGCACACAAGCCTAAGATCACCATGCACAATGCCAAGCATCGCCTGGAGTGATGTGAAGCTCGCCGCTATTGGACTCTGGAGAAGTGGAAACGTGTTCTCTGGAGTGATGAATCACGCTTCACCATCTGGCAGTCCGACGGACGAATCTGTGTTTGGCGCATGCCAAGAGAACGTTACCTGCCCCAATGCATAGTGCCAAATGTAAAATTTGGTGGAGGAGGAATAATGGTCTGTGGCTGTTTTTCATGGTTCAGGCCCCTTAGTTCCAGTGAAGGGAAATCTTAACTCTACAGAATACACTGCCTGCCCTCCAGGACATCTACAGCACCCGGTGTCACAGGAAGGCCACAAAGATCTTCAAGGACAACAACCACCCAAGCCACTGCCTGTTCACCCCGCTACCATCCAGAAGGTGGACCCAGTACAGGTGCATCAAAGCTGGGACCTAGAGACTGAAAAACAGCTTCTTTCTCCAGGCCATCAGACTGTTAAAAAGCCATCACTAACCGACCTTCGCCCAGTGCCTTGCCTTGAACCTTAGTCACTGTGACGGCTACCACCCGGTACTCTACCCTGCACCCTAGTCACTGTTACGGCTACCACCCGGTACTCTACCCTACACGTTAGAGACTGTTACGGCTACCACCCGGTACTCTACCCTGCACCTTAGTGACTGTTACGGCTACCACCCGGTACTCTACCCTGCACCTTAGTCACTGTTACGGCTACCACCCGGTACTCTACCCTGCACCTTAGTCACTGTTACGGCTACCACTCGGTACTCTACCCTGCACCTTAGTCACTGTTACGGCTACCACCCGGTACTCTACCCTGCACCTTAGTGACTGTTACGGCTACCACCCGGTACTCTACCCTGCACCTTAGTCACTGTTACGGCTACCACCCGGTACTCTACCCTGCACCTTAGTCACTGTTACGGCTACCACTCGGTACTCTACCCTGCACCTTAGTCACTGTTACGGCTACCACCCGGTACTCTACCCTGCACGTTAGAGACTGTTACGGCTACCACCCGGTACTCTACCCTGCACCTTAGTCACTGTTACGGCTACCACCCGGTACTCTACCCTGCACCTTAGTCACTGTTATGGCTACCACCCGGTACTCTACCCTGCACGTTAGTCACTGTTAGGGCTACCACCCGGTACTCTACCATGCACCTTAGTCACTGTTACCACCCGGTACTCTACCATGCACGTTAGTCACTGTTACGGCTACCACCCGGTACTCTACCATGCACCTTAGTAACTGTTACCACCCGGTACTCTACCATGCACCTTAGTCACTGTTACGGCTACCACCCGGTACTCTACCCTGCACCTTAGTCACTGTTACGGCTACCACCCGGTACTCTACCCTGCACCTTAGTCACTGTTACGGCTACCACCCGGTACTCTACCATGCACCTTAGTCACTGTTACCACCCGGTACTCTACCATGCACGTTAGTCACTGTTACGGCTACCACCCGGTACTCTACCATGCACCTTAGTAACTGTTACCACCCGGTACTCTACCATGCACCTTAGTCACTGTTACGGCTACCACCCGGTACTCTACCCTGCACCTTAGTGACTGTTACGGCTACCACCCGGTACTCTACCCTGCACCTTAGTGACTGTTACGGCTACCACCCGGTACTCTACCCTGCAACTTAGTCACTGTTACGGCTACCACCCGGTACTCTACCCTGCACCTTAGTCACTGTTACAGCTACCACCCGGTACTCTACCCTGCACCTTAGTCACTGTTACCACCCGGTACTCTACCCTGCACCTTAGTCACTGTTACGGCTACCACCCGGTACTCTACCCTGCACCTTAGTCACTGTTACGGCTACCACCCGGTACTCTACCCTGCACGTTAGTCACTGTTACGGCTACCACCCGGTACTCTACTCTGCACCTTAGTCACTGTTACCACCCGGTACTCTACCATGCACCTTAGTCACTGTTACGGCTACCACCCGGTACTCTACCCTGCACCTTAGTCACTGTTACGGCTACCACCCGGTACTCTACTCTGCACCTTAGTCACTGTTACGGCTACCACCCGGTAGTCTACCCTGCACGTTAGTCACTGTTACGTCTACCACCCGGTACTCTACCCTGCACCTTAGTCACTGTTACGGCTACCACCCGGTAGTCTACCCTGCACGTTAGAGACTGCTGATCTAGTTCTTGAACACTGGCCACATTAATCATTTGTACATAATGTTTTACCCACTTTATATGTATGTACTGTATTCCAGTCAAGGCTCATCCTACTGTATATAACTACTGCTATTCACACCATTAAATATACAATGTACAGTACCAGTCAAAAGTTACTGTAAATCTTCTGTTGATTCAGACTGCAGGAACTACTGTATACAGTACCAGTCAACAGTTACTGTAAATCTTCTGTTGATCCAGACTCCATGAGCTACTGTATACAGTACCAGTCAACAGTTACTGTATATCGTCTATTGGTCCAGACTGCAGGAGCTACTGTATTCAGTACCAGTCAAAATTTACTGTATATTCCAGGGTTGTTCTTTATTTTTTACTATTTTCTACATTGTACAATAATAGCAAACACTTCAAAACTATTAAATAACACATATGAAATTATGTAGTAACCAAAAAAAGTGTTAAACAAATCAAAATATATTTTGTATTTGAGATTCTTTAAAGTAGCCACCCTTTGCCTTGATGACAGCTTTGTAAACTCTTGGCATTAGGCTATGGCAACAAAAAAAAGCACATTTTCAATTCACACGTGTATAATACACACTGGTACATGTGTGAAATAGGACAAATATAATCACTTACCACATCATTATCATTATTACACAATTCCCAGTCAACAACCAGCTGAAACACACACAGACAACCATCTTATGAATTAATATTAATGTCACGTCATTGGCTGCTGAATAACTCTAGTTACAGCAACAATTATTAAAGGAAACAAAAATGGTCAATGTCAGACACGTGATATCCCTCACTACCTCATTATTCATTGGTGTAGACTAGCTAGGCCCCCCCATATACCGATACAGAGGGCATGGTGGAGACTAGCTAGGCCCCCCCATATACCGATGCAGAGGGCATGGTGTAGACTAGCTAGGCCCCCCCATATACCGATACAGAGGGCATGGTGGAGACTAGCTAGGCCCCCCCATATACCGATGCAGAGGGCATGGTGTAGACTAGCTAGGCCCCCCCATATACCGATACAGAGGGCATGGTGGAGACTAGCTAGGCCCCCCATATACCGATGCAGAGGGCATGGTGTAGACTAGCTAGGCCCCCCCATATACCGATGCAGAAGGCATGGTGTAGACTAGCTAGGCCCCCCCATATACCGATACAGAGGGCATGGTGTAGACTAGCTAGGCCCCCCATATACCGATGCAGAGGGCATGGTGTAGACTAGCTAGGCCCCCCCATATACCGATGCAGAGGGCATGGTGTAGACTAGCTAGGCCCCCCCATATACCGATGCAGAGGGCATGGTGTAGACTAGCTAGGCCCCCCATATACCGATGCAGAGGGCATGGTGTAGACTAGCTAGGCCCCCCCATATACCGATGCAGAGGGCATGGTGTAGACTAGCTAGGCCCCCCATATACCGGTGCAGAGGGCATGGTGGAGGCATGGTGGTAGGAAGGCTAACATCCCAAATGGCACCCTATTCCCTATATAGTGCACTACTTTAGACTAGAGACCTATGGTAATCCCTATGTGCCGTAGCACCCTATTCCCTATATAGTGCACTACTTTAGACTAGAGACCTATGGTAATCCCTATGGGCCGTAGCACCCTTTATATAGTGCACTACTTTAGACCAGGGCCCTATGGTAATCGCTATGGGCCGTAGCACCCTATTCCCTAATAGGGAGTTGACTGCTATCTGTGTAAATAACATTTAAACCAGTTGATGATGTTTCTAAAAGTCACATTTCTTTATTTATGTTTTGATTTGTTATTAATAGGCCTGCTGCTTCCTCTTACAGGGTTTAAACATTATGTGCATCCAAGATGGTTCCCTATTCCCTACATAGGACCCTATGGTACATACACCCTATGGTACATCCCTACATAGGGAATAGGGTGCTACGGCCCATAGGGATTACCATAGGGCCCTGGTCTAAAGTAGTGCACTATATAGGGAATAGGGTGCTACGGCCCATAGGGATTACCATAGGGCCCTGGTCTAAAGTAGTGCACTATATAGGGAATAGGGTGCCATAGGGCCCTGGTCTAAAGTAGTGCACTATATAGGGAATAGGGTGCTACGGCCCATAGGGATTACCATAGGGCCCTGGTCTAAAGTAGTGCACTATATAGGGAATAGGGTGCCATAGGGTCCTGGTCTAAAGTAGTGCACTATATAGGGAATAGGATTACCATAGGGTCCTGGTCTAAAGTAGTGCACTATAAATAGGGAATAGGGTGCCATAGGGTCCTGGTCTAAAGTAGTGCACTATATAGGGAATAGGGTGCCATAGGGTCCTGGTCTAAAGTAGTGCACTATAAATAGGGAATAGGGTGCCATTTGAGAGGTAGGCTAATATTGGTCTGGGTTTTGAAAGACCTCATGCAAACATGTTTAATGCATTGGAAGTCGACAGAGATTCTTTGCATAGTCACTTCACCCCTACCTGTACCCTCGCACATTGACTCAGTACCCCCTGTATATAGCCTCATTATTGTTATTTTATTTTGTTACTTTTTATACTTTTTTACTTCTGTTTATTTTGTAAATATTTTCTTAACTCTTCTTGAACTGGACTGTTAGTTAAGGGATAAGTAAGCATTTCACGATAAGGTCCACACTTGTATTCCACGCATTTGACAAATAAAGTTTGATTTGATTTGGATTTGAGATTACATCAAATAAAATTGTATTTGTCACATGCGTCGAATACAACAGGTTGTAGACCTTGTAATGAAATGCTTACTTACAAGGTCTTTCAGAGATTACATCACACACACACACACACACACACACACACACACACACACACACACACACACACACACACACAACACACACACACACACACACACACACACACTCAGGTGAATCAAGTGCCATTTCCTTCCAACCCAGTAGATGACGCACTGAGCCAGTTCTCGTGTCAAAGACGGAAAAGAAGTCATGTGCTTGTCCCGTGATCAAATGCGGAAGTGTTGAAAAATATCCATAGCGACCACAGCTCACCCTCTGTCTATTTCATATCGATTTTGCGGTTTTTATTTGCTGTATTTCTCAGAGAAATGGAAGGATATGCCAAAACATCACTTAGCACCACGTATGCAGGTGCCCCGGATTTCAGAGGGTAAGAGATGGTTAATTATTCAGTCGTCGTATTAGCTAACGTTACTAACAGTAGCTAGTTAGTTAACGTTAGCCCATTCATTAGATAGACATCAAAGATGCTGGCTAAGGCAGTAATTCTCAACTGGGAGGTCGCGTGAGGATTTTAAGGGGTCGCGGAACTTGTGTAAGAAAATATATATCGCTACAATATATATATATAATACACATTTAAAAAATACATTATTTTGAAAGGTAACCGCTGCATCGAAACTTTTATTTTGAAAGGATGCCGCCGCACCGCTAATTGCTGCTGTCTTTAAACGTGTAGCGGGTCGGTAGTGGTGTTCGGTCTCGGAGGGGTTTCGGGCTGCACACACTCCCTGACCAATACAATAATGTTCTCGCACCACACGCAAAAACTGATCCAATGAAATGACAGATTTCTAGACACATCCAATAAAAATGTCATTCTGACACATTGTTTTGTTTTAAATGCGACACGTCCAATCAGATAATACAGATTTTCAATTAGCTTGATTGACAGCTAACTATCCATACGCGTTCTGCAGGCATTGCACACGTGGATAGTTAGCTGTCATTTAACTCATGTAGGCTAGCTGTCAGAGTAAAGTCATGGACACGGTTTTTAAAATGTGCAGCTCCCTCTTTATCCACTGCTGCTTCCAATGTCAACGACAAGGCACACAAACCCGGTCCCCTGTCAAGAAGAGAAAATATGTCTCCGACTTCATCGAATATGGTTTTCCATATTTAGAAGACAGACATGGGGAGGATAGACCGCTGTGCGTCCTGTTATGCAGAGGTCTTCATTAGCACCAGCGGGTGTTTTATCATGCAGAGGTCCGCTGGCTTTCCAGGGCTAAACTGTTGGCTCGCTTCCAGCGGAGATCGCTGCGTTTCTTTCGGGAAAAAACAAGTAACTTCTGGCCGAACATTTCGATTGTGAGGAATGGTTGGCGCAGGTTGCCTACCTGGGGGATATTTTTGATGATCTGAATTTGCTCAATGTGTCAATGCAAGGGAGGGGGCACACGGCGACACACTGGAAGATATATATTTTTTTTTAACAGCATCTTGTCAAGCTGTATGGAAAGTTTTGACACTACTTCCCAGAGGATAACAGGAGACAAGATGACGGGATACCGGACCCTTTTCGAGTGGAGTTTCTCCACTAGAGGGCAGCACCACTGGTCTACAGTGTTGGTGGATCATTCTGAGTTTCTCCACTAGAGGGCAGGACCACTGGTCTACAGTGTTGGTGGATCATTCTGAGTTTCCCCACTAGAGGGCAGCACCACTGGTCTACAGTGTTGGTGGATCATTCTGAGTTTCTCCACTAGAGGGCAGCACCACTGGTCTACAGTGTTGGTGGATCATTCTGAGTTTCTCCACTAGAGGGCAGCACCACTGGTCTACAGTGTTGGTGGATCATTCTGAGTTTCCCCACTAGAGGGCAGCACCACTGGTCTACAGTGTTGGTGGATCATTCTGAGTTTCTCCACTAGAGGGCAGCACCACTGGTCTACAGTGTTGGTGGATCATTCTGAGTTTCCCCACTAGAGGGCAGCACCACTGGTCTACAGTGTTGGTGGATCATTCTGAGTTTCTCCACTAGAGGGCAGCACCACTGGTCTACAGTGTTGGTGGATCATTCTGAGTTTCTCCACTAGAGGGCAGCACCACTGGTCTACAGTGTTGGTGGATCATTCTGAGTTTCTCCACTAGAGGGCAGCACCACTGGTCTACAGTGTTGGTGGATCATTCTGAGTTTCTCCACTAGAGGGCAGCACCACTGGTCTACAGTGTTGGTGGATCATTCTGAGTTTCTCCACTAGAGGGCAGCACCACTGGTCTACAGTGTTGGTGGATCATTCTGAGTTTCTCCACTAGAGGGCAGCACCACTGGTCTACAGTGTTGGTGGATCATTCTGAGTTTCTCCACTAGAGGGCAGCACCACTGGTCTACAGTGTTGGTGGATCATTCTGAGTTTCTCCACTAGAGGGCAGCACCACTGGTCTACAGTGTTGGTGGATCATTCTGAGTTTCTCCACTAGAGGGCAGCACCACTGGTCTACAGTGTTGGTGGATCATTCTGAGTTTCTCCACTAGAGGGCAGCACCACTGGTCTACAGTGTTGGTGGATCATTCTGAGTTTCCCCACTAGAGGGCAGCACCACTGGTCTACAGTGTTGGTGGATCATTCTGAGTTTCCCCACTAGAGGGCAGCACCACTGGTCTACAGTGTTGGTGGATCATTCTGAGTTTCTCCACTAGAGGGCAGCACCACTGGTCTACAGTGTTGGTGGATCATTCTGAGTTTCCCCACTAGAGGGCAGCACCACTGGTCTACAGTGTTGGTGGATCATTCTGAGTTTCTCCACTAGAGGGCAGCACCACTGGTCTACAGTGTTGGTGGATCATTCTGAGTTTCTCCACTAGAGGGCAGCACCACTGGTCTACAGTGTTGGTGGATCATTCTGAGTTTCTCCACTAGAGGGCAGCACCACTGGTCTACAGTGTTGGTGGATCATTCTGAGTTTCTCCACTAGAGGGCAGCACCACTGGTCTACAGTGTTGGTGGATCATTCTGAGTTTCTCCACTAGAGGGCAGCACCACTGGTCTACAGTGTTGGTGGATCATTCTGAGTTTCCCCACTAGAGGGCAGCACCACTGGTCTACAGTGTTGGTGGATCATTCTGAGTTTCTCCACTAGAGGGCAGCACCACTGGTCTACAGTGTTGGTGGATCATTCTGAGTTTCCCCACTAGAGGGCAGCACCACTGGTCTACAGTGTTGGTGGATCATTCTGAGTTTCTCCACTAGAGGGCAGCACCACTGGTCTAGGGTATTTTAGCTCCCTCTCTCTGTATTAGCGTCCCATAGCTAAACAGTAAGTCTATGCATTCAGTAATATCCAACACATGCAGTTCACGTAATGTACTCACCCAGAGCCTCCACCAAGACATGAGATGATGGAGGATGTATTTTGTGTCTCCTGCAGGAATGACAGTTCCCTGGTGTCTGCTCTGAAAACTCTTCTCTTCTTCACCATCCTGATGGTCACCCTGCCCATAGGACTGTACTTCGCATCAAAGGCATACATCTTTGAAGGTAAATCACTATTTCTTGTCTGAGAGGCCTAAATATCCCAATCAATATTCAAAACAATTTATTTGAATTGACTTTTCTTCTTCCCTCGTCACCTGTCTTCCTCTCTTCCTCCCCACCTCTCTCTCTCCTCCTCACCTCTCTCCCCTCTCCTTCCTCTCTCTCCTGCTCTCCCTCCCTACCTCTCTCTCTCCTCCTCCCCTCTCCTTCCTCCCCACCTCTCTCTCTCCTCCTCACCTCTCTCCCCTCTCCTTCCTCTCTCTCCTCTCTCCAGGTTCCCTACAGATGTCTAACTCAGACAGTTATTTCTATGCTGCCATCGTAGCTGTGCTGGCCGTACATGTGGTTCTGGCTCTGTTCGTCTACGTGGCCTGGAACGAGGGCTCCACCAAGGACAAGGGAAAACACGACTAACCCTAACCTGGCCCTGCTGCTGGCCCAGAGAAAGCATGGACCAAGGGATGGAGGCCCAGCCACTTCCAGCTGCCACCCCAGCCAGGCTTCTCTCCAGGCCCACCCCAGCCAGGCTTCTCTCCAGGCCCACCCCAGCCTGGCTTCTCTCCAGCCCCCACCCCAGCCTGGCTTCTCTCCAGCCCCCACCCCCCCCCCCCACCCCAGCCTGGCTTCTCTCCAGGCCCCACCCCAGCCTGGCTTCTCTCCAGGCCCCACCCCAGCCTGGCTTCTCTCCAGCCCCCACCTCAGCCTGGCTTCTCTCCAGCCCCCACCTCAGCCTGGCTTCTCTCCAGCCCCCACCTCAGCCTGGCTTCTCTCCAGCCCCCACCACCCCCCCCACCTCAGCCTGGCTTCTCTCCAGCCCCCACCACCCCCCCCACCCCAACCTGGCTTCTCTCCAGGCCCCACCTCAGCCTGGCTTCTCTCCAGCCCCCACCCCCCCCCACCCCAACCTGGCTTCTCTCTAGGCCCCACCCCCCCACCCCAACCTGGCTTCTCTCCAGCCCCCACCCCAACCTGGCTTCTCTCCAGCCCCCACCCCAACCTGGCTTCTCTCCAGCCCCCACCCCCCCCACCCAAACCTGGCTTCTCTCCAGCCCCCACCCCAGCCTGGCTTCTCTCCAGCCCCCACCCCAACCTGGCTTCTCTCCAGGCCCCACCCCCCCCCACCCCAACCTGGCTTCTCTCCAGGCCCCACCCCCCCCACCCCAACCTGGCTTCTCTCCAGGCCCCACCCCAACCTGGCTTCTCTCCAGGCCCCACCCCCCCCCACCCCAACCTGGCTTCTCTCCAGGCCCCACCCCCCCACCCCAACCTGGCTTCTCTCCAGGCCCCACCCCCCCACCCCAACCTGGCTTCTCTCCAGGCCCCGCCCCCCCCACCCCAACCTGGCTTTTCTCCAGGCCCCCCCCCCCCCCCCCCCACCCCAACCTGGCTTTTCTCCAGCCCCCACCCCCCCACCTCAACCTGGCTTCTCTCCAGCCCCCACCCCCCCACCTCAGCCTGGCTTCTCTCCAGCCCCCACCCCCCCACCTCAACCTGGCTTCTCTCCAGCCCCCACCCCCCCACCTCAGCCTGGCTTCTCTCCAGCCCCCACCCCCCCACCTCAACCTGGCTTCTCTCCAGCCCCCACCGCAGCCCAACATCTCACAGCCTGCCAGCCATGGAGGGGTTCATACCGAGTCCAACTGCTGGTGTTGGGAGAGAATAATGTATTGGGTGTTTAATGTGAGCTTCTGCTAGCTCCGTGTATTTTGTAACAGACTGAACACGGTCCCTGTCATGTGTTACAGCCCGTTAAGAGGGTGTGTCTTAAAATGGGCCCCGGCCAGAGACGGCTGTGACCAGGGCCCCGTAAGGCTGTGTGACCAGGGCCCCGTAAGGCTGTGTGACCAGGGCCCCGTAAGGCTGTGTGACCAGGGCCCCGTAAGGCTGTGTGACCAGGGCCCCGTAAGGCTGTGTGACCAGGGCCCCGTAAGGCTGTTTGACCAGGGCCCCGTAAGGCTGTTTGACCAGGGCCCCGTAAGGCTGTGTGACCAGGGCCCCGTAAGGCTGTGTGACCAGGGCCCCGTAAGGCCGTGTGACCAGGGCCCCGTAAGGCCGTGTGACCAGGGCCCCGTAAGGCCGTGTGACCAGGGCCCCGTAAGGCCGTGTGACCAGGGCCCCGTAAGGCCGTGTGACCAGGGCCCCGTAAGGCCGTGTGACCAGGGCCCCGTAAGGCCGTGTGACCAGGGCCCCGTAAGGCCGTGTGACCAGGGCCCCGTAAGGCCGTGTGACCAGGGCCCCGTAAGGCCGTGTGACCAGGGCCCCGTAAGGCCGTGTGACCAGGGCCCCGTAAGGCCGTGTGACCAGGGCCCCGTAAGGCCGTGTGACCAGGGCCCCGTAAGGCCGTGTGACCAGGGCCCCGTAAGGCCGTGTGACCAGGGCCCCGTAAGGCCGTGTGACCAGGGCCCCGTAAGGCCGTGTGACCAGGGCCCCGTAAGGCCGTGTGACCAGGGCCCCGTAAGGCCGTGTGACCAGGGCCCCGTAAGGCCGTGTGACCAGGGCCCCGTAAGGCCGTGTGACCAGGGCCCCGTAAGGCCGTGTGACCAGGGCCCCGTAAGCCTGTTTGACCAAAAGTAGTGGATTATACAGAGAATAAGGTGCCATTTTGTTTTCTGTGTGACCAACATCATGTCACGGCTGTTGTGGTCCGATGTGTCCGTCCTTGTTGAGTGGACTCATTTAACAACGCTGTGTGTTTCTGTGTGTCTGTAAGACGTTTATTTTTGGTTGTGATTTGATGTCTCCAGAACTGTAGTATAATCGTCAGGGTCCTCGAGAGCAGCATTTCAATTGGTTGTTGTGATGAAAACATTAAATAAAATCAAATGATCCCTGACCCCATACTTTGATCAACTGTAGAAACATTTTACTCCTGTAGCAGATGCTCCTATCCAGAGCAGTAGTGACTACTGACTGAGACACAGCAAGCACCACGCTCTACTGACAGAGACACAGCAAGCACCACGCTCTACTGACTGAGACACAGCAAGCACCACGCTCTACTGACTGAGACACAGCGAGCACCACGCTCTACTGACTGAGACACAGCAAGCACCACGCTCTACTGACTGAGACACAGCAAGCACCACGCTCTACTGACTGACACAGCAAGCACCACGCTCTACTGACAGAGACACAGCAAGCACCACGCTCTACTGACTGACACAGCAAGCACCACGCTCTACTGACTGACACAGCAAGCACCACGCTCTACTGACAGAGACACAGCAAGCACCACGCTCTACTGACTGACACAGCAAGCACCACGCTCTACTGACTGACACAGCAAGCACCACGCTCTACTGACTGACACAGCAAGCACCACGCTCTACTGACAGAGACACAGCAAGCACCACGCTCTACTGACTGACACAGCAAGCACCACGCTCTACTGACTGACACAGCAAGCACCACGCTCTACTGACTGAGACACAGCAAGCACCACGCTCTACTGACTGACACAGCAAGCACCACGCTCTACTGACTGAGACACAGCAAGCACCACGCTCTACTGACTGAGACACAGCAAGCACCACGCTCTACTGACTGACACAGCAAGCACCACGCTCTACTGACTGAGACACAGCAAGCACCACGCTCTACTGACAGAGACACAGCGAGCACCACGCTCTACTGACAGAGACACAGCGAGCACCACGCTCTACTGACAGAGACACAGCAAGCACCACGCTCTACTGACTGAGACACAGCAAGCACCACGCTCTACTGACTGAGACAGCAAGCACCACGCTCTACTGACTGACACAGCAAGCACCACGCTCTACTGAGACACAGCAAGCACCACGCTCTACTGACAGACACAGCAAGCACCACGCTCTACTGACTGACACAGCAAGCACCACGCTCTACTGACTGAGACACAGCAAGCACCACGCTCTACTGACTGACACAGCAAGCACCACGCTCTACTGAGACACAGCAAGCACCACGCTCTACTGACAGACACAGCAAGCACCACGCTCTACTGACTGACACAGCAAGCACCACGCTCTACTGACTGAGACACAGCAAGCACCACGCTCTACTGACTGACACAGCAAGCACCACGCTCTACTGACTGAGACACAGCAAGCACCACGCTCTACTGACTGACACAGCAAGCACCACGCTCTACTGACAGAGACACAGCGAGCACCACGCTCTACTGACAGAGACACAGCAAGCACCACGCTCTACTGACTGACACAGCAAGCACCACGCTCTACTGACTGACACAGCAAGCACCACGCTCTACTGACTGACACAGCAAGCACCACGCTCTACTGACTGACACAGCAAGCACCACGCTCTACTGACTGAGACACAGCAAGCACCACGCTCTACTGACTGACACAGCAAGCACCACGCTCTACTGACTGACACAGCAAGCACCACGCTCTACTGACTGACACAGCAAGCACCACGCTCTACTGACTGACACAGCAAGCACCACGCTCTACTGACTGACACAGCAAGCACCACGCTCTACTGACTGAGACACAGCAAGCACCACGCTCTACTGACAGACACAGCAAGCACCACGCTCTACTGACTGAGACACAGCAAGCACCACGCTCTACTGACTGAGACACAGCAAGCACCACGCTCTACTGACTGAGACAGCAAGCACCACGCTCTACTGACTGACACAGCAAGCACCACGCTCTACTGACTGAGACACAGCAAGCACCACGCTCTACTGACTGAGACACAGCAAGCACCACGCTCTACTGACTGAGACACAGCAAGCACCACGCTCTACTGACTGACACAGCAAGCACCACGCTCTACTGACAGACACAGCAAGCACCACGCTCTACTGACTGACACAGCAAGCACCACGCTCTACTGACTGAGACACAGCAAGCACCACGCTCTACTGACAGAGACACAGCAAGCACCACGCTCTACTGACTGACACAGCAAGCACCACGCTCTACTGACAGAGACAGCAAGCACCACGCTCTACTGACTGAGACACAGCAAGCACCACGCTCTACTGACTGACACAGCAAGCACCACGCTCTACTGACTGACACAGCAAGCACCACGCTCTACTGACTGACACAGCAAGCACCACGCTCTACTGACAGACACAGCAAGCACCACGCTCTACTGACAGACACAGCAAGCACCACGCTCTACTGACAGAGACACAGCAAGCACCACGCTCTACTGACTGACACAGCAAGCACCACGCTCTACTGACTGACACAGCAAGCACCACGCTCTACTGACAGACACAGCAAGCACCACGCTCTACTGACAGAGACACAGCAAGCACCACGCTCTACTGACAGACACAGCAAGCACCACGCTCTACTGACAGACACAGCGAGCACCACGCTCTACTGACAGACACAGCGAGCACCACGCTCTACTGACTGACACAGCAAGCACCACGCTCTACTGACTGACACAGCAAGCACCACGCTCTACTGACAGACACAGCAAGCACCACGCTCTACTGACTGACACAGCAAGCACCACGCTCTACTGACAGACACAGCAAGCACCACGCTCTACTGACAGAGACACAGCAAGCACCACGCTCTACTGACAGACACAGCAAGCACCACGCCCTACTGACAGAGACACGGCGAGCACCACGCTCTACTGACTGAGACACGGCAAGCACCACGCTCTACTGACTGACACAGCAAGCACCACGCTCTACTGACAGAGACACAGCAAGCACCACGCTCTACTGACAGAGACAGCAAGCACCACGCTCTACTGACTGACACAGCGAGCACCACGCTCTACTGACTGACACAGCAAGCACCACGCTCTACTGACAGAGACACAGCAAGCACCACGCTCTACTGACAGACACAGCAAGCACCACGCTCTACTGACTGACACAGCAAGCACCACGCTCTACTGACTGACACAGCAAGCACCACGCTCTACTGACTGAGACACAGCAAGCACCACGCTCTACTGACTGACACAGCAAGCACCACGCTCTACTGACTGACACAGCAAGCACCACGCTCTACTGACTGATACAGCAAGCACCACGCTCTACTGACTGACACAGCAAGCACCACGCTCTACTGACTGACACAGCAAGCACCACGCTCTACTGACTGAGACACAGCAAGCACCACGCTCTACTGACAGAGACAGCAAGCACCACGCTCTACTGACTGACACAGCAAGCACCACGCTCTACTGACAGAGACACAGCAAGCACCACGCTCTACTGACTGACACAGCAAGCACCACGCTCTACTGACTGACACAGCAAGCACCACGCTCTACTGACTGACACAGCAAGCACCACGCTCTACTGACTGAGACACAGCAAGCACCACGCTCTACTGACTGAGACACAGCAAGCACCACGCTCTACTGACTGACACAGCAAGCACCACGCTCTACTGACAGACACAGCAAGCACCACGCTCTACTGACTGACACAGCAAGCACCACGCTCTACTGACTGACACAGCAAGCACCACGCTCTACTGACTGAGACACAGCAAGCACCACGCTCTACTGACAGACACAGCAAGCACCACGCTCTACTGACAGACACAGCAAGCACCACGCTCTACTGACTGACACAGCAAGCACCACGCTCTACTGACTGACACAGCAAGCACCACGCTCTACTGACTGAGACACAGCAAGCACCACGCTCTACTGACTGAGACACAGCAAGCACCACGCTCTACTGACTGAGACACAGCAAGCACCACGCTCTACTGACTGACACAGCAAGCACCACGCTCTACTGACTGACACAGCAAGCACCACGCTCTACTGACTGACACAGCAAGCACCACGCTCTACTGACTGACACAGCAAGCACCACGCTCTACTGACTGACACAGCAAGCACCACGCTCTACTGACTGAGACACAGCAAGCACCACGCTCTACTGACAGAGACAGCAAGCACCACGCTCTACTGACTGACACAGCAAGCACCACGCTCTACTGACAGAGACACAGCAAGCACCACGCTCTACTGACTGACACAGCAAGCACCACGCTCTACTGACTGACACAGCAAGCACCACGCTCTACTGACTGACACAGCAAGCACCACGCTCTACTGACTGAGACACAGCAAGCACCACGCTCTACTGACTGAGACACAGCAAGCACCACGCTCTACTGACTGACACAGCAAGCACCACGCTCTACTGACAGACACAGCAAGCACCACGCTCTACTGACTGACACAGCAAGCACCACGCTCTACTGACTGACACAGCAAGCACCACGCTCTACTGACTGAGACACAGCAAGCACCACGCTCTACTGACAGACACAGCAAGCACCACGCTCTACTGACAGACACAGCAAGCACCACGCTCTACTGACTGACACAGCAAGCACCACGCTCTACTGACTGACACAGCAAGCACCACGCTCTACTGACAGAGACACAGCAAGCACCACGCTCTACTGACTGAGACACAGCAAGCACCACGCTCTACTGACTGAGACACAGCAAGCACCACGCTCTACTGACTGACACAGCAAGCACCACGCTCTACTGACAGAGACACAGCAAGCACCACGCTCTACTGACAGAGACACAGCAAGCACCACGCTCTACTGACTGAGACACAGCAAGCACCACGCTCTACTGACTGACACAGCAAGCACCACGCTCTACTGACTGACACAGCAAGCACCACGCTCTACTGACAGACACAGCAAGCACCACGCTCTACTGACAGACACAGCAAGCACCACGCTCTACTGACAGACACAGCAAGCACCACGCTCTACTGACAGAGACACAGCAAGCACCACGCTCTACTGACTGACACAGCAAGCACCACGCTCTACTGACTGACACAGCAAGCACCACGCTCTACTGACAGACACAGCAAGCACCACGCTCTACTGACAGAGACACAGCAAGCACCACGCTCTACTGACAGACACAGCAAGCACCACGCTCTACTGACAGACACAGCAAGCACCACGCTCTACTGACAGACACAGCGAGCACCACGCTCTACTGACAGACACAGCGAGCACCACGCTCTACTGACTGACACAGCGAGCACCACGCTCTACTGACAGACACAGCAAGCACCACGCTCTACTGACAGACACAGCAAGCACCACGCTCTACTGACTGACACAGCAAGCACCACGCTCTACTGACAGACACAGCAAGCACCACGCCCTACTGACAGAGACACGGCGAGCACCACGCTCTACTGACTGAGACACGGCAAGCACCACGCTCTACTGACTGACACAGCAAGCACCACGCTCTACTGACAGAGACACAGCAAGCACCACGCTCTACTGACAGACACAGCAAGCACCACGCTCTACTGACTGACACAGCAAGCACCACGCTCTACTGACTGACACAGCAAGCACCACGCTCTACTGACTGACACAGCGAGCACCACGCTCTACTGACTGACACAGCAAGCACCACGCTCTACTGACAGAGACACAGCAAGCACCACGCTCTACTGACAGACACAGCAAGCACCACGCTCTACTGACTGACACAGCAAGCACCACGCTCTACTGACTGACACAGCAAGCACCACGCTCTACTGACTGAGACACAGCAAGCACCACGCTCTACTGACTGAGACACAGCAAGCACCACGCTCTACTGACTGACACAGCAAGCACCACGCTCTACTGACTGACACAGCAAGCACCACGCTCTACTGACTGACACAGCAAGCACCACGCTCTACTGACTGACACAGCAAGCACCACGCTCTACTGACTGAGACACAGCAAGCACCACGCTCTACTGACAGAGACAGCAAGCACCACGCTCTACTGACAGAGACAGCAAGCACCACGCTCTACTGACAGAGACACAGCAAGCACCACGCTCTACTGACTGACACAGCAAGCACCACGCTCTACTGACTGACACAGCAAGCACCACGCTCTACTGACTGACACAGCAAGCACCACGCTCTACTGACTGAGACACAGCAAGCACCACGCTCTACTGACTGAGACACAGCAAGCACCACGCTCTACTGACTGACACAGCAAGCACCACGCTCTACTGACAGACACAGCAAGCACCACGCTCTACTGACTGACACAGCAAGCACCACGCTCTACTGACTGACACAGCAAGCACCACGCTCTACTGACTGAGACACAGCAAGCACCACGCTCTACTGACTGAGACACAGCAAGCACCACGCTCTACTGACTGAGACACAGCAAGCACCACGCTCTACTGACTGACACAGCAAGCACCACGCTCTACTGACAGACACAGCAAGCACCACGCTCTACTGACTGACACAGCAAGCACCACGCTCTACTGACTGACACAGCAAGCACCACGCTCTACTGACAGAGACACAGCAAGCACCACGCTCTACTGACAGACACAGCAAGCACCACGCTCTACTGACAGACACAGCAAGCACCACGCTCTACTGACTGACACAGCAAGCACCACGCTCTACTGACTGACACAGCAAGCACCACGCTCTACTGACAGAGACACAGCAAGCACCACGCTCTACTGACTGAGACACAGCAAGCACCACGCTCTACTGACTGAGACACAGCAAGCACCACGCTCTACTGACTGACACAGCAAGCACCACGCTCTACTGACAGAGACAGCAAGCACCACGCTCTACTGACAGAGACACAGCAAGCACCACGCTCTACTGACTGAGACACAGCAAGCACCACGCTCTACTGACTGACACAGCAAGCACCACGCTCTACTGACTGACACAGCAAGCACCACGCTCTACTGACTGACACAGCAAGCACCACGCTCTACTGACTGAGACACAGCAAGCACCACGCTCTACTGACTGACACAGCAAGCACCACGCTCTACTGACTGACACAGCAAGCACCACGCTCTACTGACTGACACAGCAAGCACCACGCTCTACTGACTGACACAGCAAGCACCACGCTCTACTGACTGACACAGCAAGCACCACGCTCTACTGACTGACACAGCGAGCACCACGCTCTACTGACTGAGACACAGCGAGCACCACGCTCTACTGACTGAGACACAGCGAGCACCACGCTCTACTGACTGAGACAGCAAGCACCACGCTCTACTGACTGAGACACAGCAAGCACCACGCTCTACTGACTGAGACACAGCAAGCACCACGCTCTACTGACTGAGACACAGCAAGCACCACGCTCTACTGACTGAGACACAGCAAGCACCACGCTCTACTGACTGAGACACAGCAAGCACCACGCTCTACTGACTGAGACACAGCAAGCACCACGCTCTACTGACTGACACAGCAAGCACCACGCTCTACTGACTGACACAGCAAGCACCACGCTCTACTGACTGACACAGCAAGCACCACGCTCTACTGACTGACACAGCAAGCACCACGCTCTACTGACAGAGACAGCAAGCACCACGCTCTACTGACTGACACAGCAAGCACCACGCTCTACTGACAGAGACACAGCAAGCACCACGCTCTACTGACTGACACAGCAAGCACCACGCTCTACTGACTGACACAGCAAGCACCACGCTCTACTGACTGACACAGCAAGCACCACGCTCTACTGACAGACACAGCAAGCACCACGCTCTACTGACTGACACAGCAAGCACCACGCTCTACTGACTGACACAGCAAGCACCACGCTCTACTGACTGACACAGCAAGCACCACGCTCTACTGACTGAGACACAGCAAGCACCACGCTCTACTGACTGAGACACAGCAAGCACCACGCTCTACTGACTGACACAGCAAGCACCACGCTCTACTGACTGACACAGCAAGCACCACGCTCTACTGACTGACACAGCAAGCACCACGCTCTACTGACTGACACAGCAAGCACCACGCTCTACTGACAGACACAGCAAGCACCACGCTCTACTGACTGACACAGCAAGCACCACGCTCTACTGACTGACACAGCAAGCACCACGCTCTACTGACTGACACAGCAAGCACCACGCTCTACTGACTGAGACACAGCAAGCACCACGCTCTACTGACTGAGACACAGCAAGCACCACGCTCTACTGACTGACACAGCAAGCACCACGCTCTACTGACAGACACAGCAAGCACCACGCTCTACTGACTGACACAGCAAGCACCACGCTCTACTGACTGACACAGCAAGCACCACGCTCTACTGACTGACACAGCAAGCACCACGCTCTACTGACAGACACAGCAAGCACCACGCTCTACTGACTGACACAGCAAGCACCACGCTCTACTGACTGACACAGCAAGCACCACGCTCTACTGACAGAGACACAGCAAGCACCACGCTCTACTGACAGACACAGCAAGCACCACGCTCTACTGACAGACACAGCAAGCACCACGCTCTACTGACTGACACAGCAAGCACCACGCTCTACTGACTGACACAGCAAGCACCACGCTCTACTGACAGAGACACAGCAAGCACCACGCTCTACTGACTGAGACACAGCAAGCACCACGCTCTACTGACTGAGACACAGCAAGCACCACGCTCTACTGACTGACACAGCAAGCACCACGCTCTACTGACAGAGACAGCAAGCACCACGCTCTACTGACAGAGACACAGCAAGCACCACGCTCTACTGACTGAGACACAGCAAGCACCACGCTCTACTGACTGACACAGCAAGCACCACGCTCTACTGACTGACACAGCAAGCACCACGCTCTACTGACTGACACAGCAAGCACCACGCTCTACTGACTGAGACACAGCAAGCACCACGCTCTACTGACTGACACAGCAAGCACCACGCTCTACTGACTGACACAGCAAGCACCACGCTCTACTGACTGACACAGCAAGCACCACGCTCTACTGACTGACACAGCAAGCACCACGCTCTACTGACAGACACAGCAAGCACCACGCTCTACTGACTGACACAGCAAGCACCACGCTCTACTGACAGAGACACAGCAAGCACCACGCTCTACTGACTGAGACACAGCAAGCACCACGCTCTACTGACTGAGACACAGCAAGCACCACGCTCTACTGACTGACACAGCAAGCACCACGCTCTACTGACAGAGACAGCAAGCACCACGCTCTACTGACAGAGACACAGCAAGCACCACGCTCTACTGACTGAGACACAGCAAGCACCACGCTCTACTGACTGACACAGCAAGCACCACGCTCTACTGACTGACACAGCAAGCACCACGCTCTACTGACTGACACAGCAAGCACCACGCTCTACTGACTGAGACACAGCAAGCACCACGCTCTACTGACTGACACAGCAAGCACCACGCTCTACTGACTGACACAGCAAGCACCACGCTCTACTGACTGACACAGCAAGCACCACGCTCTACTGACTGACACAGCAAGCACCACGCTCTACTGACTGACACAGCAAGCACCACGCTCTACTGACTGAGACACAGCGAGCACCACGCTCTACTGACTGAGACACAGCGAGCACCACGCTCTACTGACTGAGACACAGCGAGCACCACGCTCTACTGACTGAGACACAGCAAGCACCACGCTCTACTGACTGAGACACAGCAAGCACCACGCTCTACTGACTGAGACACAGCAAGCACCACGCTCTACTGACTGACACAGCAAGCACCACGCTCTACTGACTGACACAGCAAGCACCACGCTCTACTGACTGACACAGCAAGCACCACGCTCTACTGACTGACACAGCAAGCACCACGCTCTACTGACTGACACAGCAAGCACCACGCTCTACTGACTGAGACACAGCAAGCACCACGCTCTACTGACAGAGACAGCAAGCACCACGCTCTACTGACTGACACAGCAAGCACCACGCTCTACTGACAGAGACACAGCAAGCACCACGCTCTACTGACAGAGACACAGCAAGCACCACGCTCTACTGACTGACACAGCAAGCACCACGCTCTACTGACTGACACAGCAAGCACCACGCTCTACTGACTGACACAGCAAGCACCACGCTCTACTGACAGACACAGCAAGCACCACGCTCTACTGACTGACACAGCAAGCACCACGCTCTACTGACTGACACAGCAAGCACCACGCTCTACTGACTGAGACACAGCAAGCACCACGCTCTACTGACTGAGACACAGCAAGCACCACGCTCTACTGACTGAGACACAGCAAGCACCACGCTCTACTGACTGAGACACAGCAAGCACCACGCTCTACTGACTGAGACACAGCAAGCACCACGCTCTACTGACTGAGACACAGCAAGCACCACGCTCTACTGACAGAGACAGCAAGCACCACGCTCTACTGACTGACACAGCAAGCACCACGCTCTACTGACAGAGACACAGCAAGCACCACGCTCTACTGACTGACACAGCAAGCACCACGCTCTACTGACTGACACAGCAAGCACCACGCTCTACTGACTGAGACACAGCAAGCACCACGCTCTACTGACTGAGACACAGCAAGCACCACGCTCTACTGACTGAGACACAGCAAGCACCACGCTCTACTGACTGACACAGCAAGCACCACGCTCTACTGACAGACACAGCAAGCACCACGCTCTACTGACTGACACAGCAAGCACCACGCTCTACTGACTGACACAGCAAGCACCACGCTCTACTGACTGACACAGCAAGCACCACGCTCTACTGACAGACACAGCAAGCACCACGCTCTACTGACTGACACAGCAAGCACCACGCTCTACTGACTGACACAGCAAGCACCACGCTCTACTGACAGAGACACAGCAAGCACCACGCTCTACTGACAGACACAGCAAGCACCACGCTCTACTGACAGACACAGCAAGCACCACGCTCTACTGACTGACACAGCAAGCACCACGCTCTACTGACTGACACAGCAAGCACCACGCTCTACTGACAGAGACACAGCAAGCACCACGCTCTACTGACTGAGACACAGCAAGCACCACGCTCTACTGACTGAGACACAGCAAGCACCACGCTCTACTGACTGACACAGCAAGCACCACGCTCTACTGACAGAGACAGCAAGCACCACGCTCTACTGACAGAGACACAGCAAGCACCACGCTCTACTGACTGAGACACAGCAAGCACCACGCTCTACTGACTGACACAGCAAGCACCACGCTCTACTGACTGACACAGCAAGCACCACGCTCTACTGACTGACACAGCAAGCACCACGCTCTACTGACTGAGACACAGCAAGCACCACGCTCTACTGACTGACACAGCAAGCACCACGCTCTACTGACTGACACAGCAAGCACCACGCTCTACTGACTGACACAGCAAGCACCACGCTCTACTGACTGACACAGCAAGCACCACGCTCTACTGACAGACACAGCAAGCACCACGCTCTACTGACTGACACAGCAAGCACCACGCTCTACTGACTGACACAGCAAGCACCACGCTCTACTGACTGAGACACAGCAAGCACCACGCTCTACTGACTGAGACACAGCAAGCACCACGCTCTACTGACTGAGACACAGCAAGCACCACGCTCTACTGACTGAGACACAGCAAGCACCACGCTCTACTGACTGAGACACAGCAAGCACCACGCTCTACTGACAGAGACAGCAAGCACCACGCTCTACTGACTGACACAGCAAGCACCACGCTCTACTGACAGAGACACAGCAAGCACCACGCTCTACTGACTGACACAGCAAGCACCACGCTCTACTGACTGACACAGCAAGCACCACGCTCTACTGACTGACACAGCAAGCACCACGCTCTACTGACTGAGACACAGCAAGCACCACGCTCTACTGACTGAGACACAGCAAGCACCACGCTCTACTGACTGACACAGCAAGCACCACGCTCTACTGACAGACACAGCAAGCACCACGCTCTACTGACTGACACAGCAAGCACCACGCTCTACTGACTGACACAGCAAGCACCACGCTCTACTGACTGACACAGCAAGCACCACGCTCTACTGACAGACACAGCAAGCACCACGCTCTACTGACTGACACAGCAAGCACCACGCTCTACTGACTGACACAGCAAGCACCACGCTCTACTGACAGAGACACAGCAAGCACCACGCTCTACTGACAGACACAGCAAGCACCACGCTCTACTGACAGACACAGCAAGCACCACGCTCTACTGACTGACACAGCAAGCACCACGCTCTACTGACTGACACAGCAAGCACCACGCTCTACTGACAGAGACACAGCAAGCACCACGCTCTACTGACTGAGACACAGCAAGCACCACGCTCTACTGACTGAGACACAGCAAGCACCACGCTCTACTGACTGACACAGCAAGCACCACGCTCTACTGACAGAGACAGCAAGCACCACGCTCTACTGACAGAGACACAGCAAGCACCACGCTCTACTGACTGAGACACAGCAAGCACCACGCTCTACTGACTGACACAGCAAGCACCACGCTCTACTGACTGACACAGCAAGCACCACGCTCTACTGACTGACACAGCAAGCACCACGCTCTACTGACTGAGACACAGCAAGCACCACGCTCTACTGACTGACACAGCAAGCACCACGCTCTACTGACTGACACAGCAAGCACCACGCTCTACTGACTGACACAGCAAGCACCACGCTCTACTGACTGACACAGCAAGCACCACGCTCTACTGACTGACACAGCAAGCACCACGCTCTACTGACTGAGACACAGCGAGCACCACGCTCTACTGACTGAGACAGCAAGCACCACGCTCTACTGACTGAGACACAGCAAGCACCACGCTCTACTGACTGAGACACAGCAAGCACCACGCTCTACTGACTGAGACACAGCAAGCACCACGCTCTACTGACTGAGACACAGCAAGCACCACGCTCTACTGACTGAGACACAGCAAGCACCACGCTCTACTGACTGACACAGCAAGCACCACGCTCTACTGACTGACACAGCAAGCACCACGCTCTACTGACTGACACAGCAAGCACCACGCTCTACTGACTGACACAGCAAGCACCACGCTCTACTGACTGACACAGCAAGCACCACGCTCTACTGACTGAGACACAGCAAGCACCACGCTCTACTGACAGAGACAGCAAGCACCACGCTCTACTGACTGACACAGCAAGCACCACGCTCTACTGACAGAGACACAGCAAGCACCACGCTCTACTGACTGACACAGCAAGCACCACGCTCTACTGACTGACACAGCAAGCACCACGCTCTACTGACAGACACAGCAAGCACCACGCTCTACTGACAGACACAGCAAGCTCCACGCTCTACTGACTGACACAGCAAGCACCACGCTCTACTGACTGACACAGCAAGCACCACGCTCTACTGACTGAGACACAGCAAGCACCACGCTCTACTGACTGAGACACAGCAAGCACCACGCTCTACTGACTGAGACACAGCAAGCACCACGCTCTACTGACTGACACAGCAAGCACCACGCTCTACTGACAGACACAGCAAGCACCACGCTCTACTGACTGACACAGCAAGCACCACGCTCTACTGACTGACACAGCAAGCACCACGCTCTACTGACAGAGACACAGCAAGCACCACGCTCTACTGACAGACACAGCAAGCACCACGCTCTACTGACAGACACAGCAAGCACCACGCTCTACTGACTGACACAGCAAGCACCACGCTCTACTGACTGACACAGCAAGCACCACGCTCTACTGACTGAGACACAGCAAGCACCACGCTCTACTGACTGAGACACAGCAAGCACCACGCTCTACTGACTGAGACACAGCAAGCACCACGCTCTACTGACTGACACAGCAAGCACCACGCTCTACTGACAGAGACAGCAAGCACCACGCTCTACTGACAGAGACACAGCAAGCACCACGCTCTACTGACTGAGACACAGCAAGCACCACGCTCTACTGACTGACACAGCAAGCACCACGCTCTACTGACTGACACAGCAAGCACCACGCTCTACTGACTGACACAGCAAGCACCACGCTCTACTGACTGACACAGCAAGCACCACGCTCTACTGACTGAGACACAGCAAGCACCACGCTCTACTGACTGACACAGCAAGCACCACGCTCTACTGACTGACACAGCAAGCACCACGCTCTACTGACTGACACAGCAAGCACCACGCTCTACTGACTGACACAGCAAGCACCACGCTCTACTGACTGACACAGCAAGCACCACGCTCTACTGACTGAGACACAGCGAGCACCACGCTCTACTGACTGAGACAGCGAGCACCACGCTCTACTGACTGAGACACAGCGAGCACCACGCTCTACTGACTGAGACACAGCGAGCACCACGCTCTACTGACTGAGACACAGCGAGCACCACGCTCTACTGACTGAGACACAGCAAGCACCACGCTCTACTGACTGAGACACAGCAAGCACCACGCTCTACTGACTGACACAGCAAGCACCACGCTCTACTGACAGAGACACAGCAAGCACCACGCTCTACTGACAGACACAGCAAGCACCACGCTCTACTGACAGACACAGCAAGCACCACGCTCTACTGACTGACACAGCAAGCACCACGCTCTACTGACTGACACAGCAAGCACCACGCTCTACTGACTGAGACACAGCAAGCACCACGCTCTACTGACTGAGACACAGCAAGCACCACGCTCTACTGACTGAGACACAGCAAGCACCACGCTCTACTGACTGACACAGCAAGCACCACGCTCTACTGACAGAGACAGCAAGCACCACGCTCTACTGACAGAGACACAGCAAGCACCACGCTCTACTGACTGAGACACAGCAAGCACCACGCTCTACTGACTGACACAGCAAGCACCACGCTCTACTGACTGACACAGCAAGCACCACGCTCTACTGACTGACACAGCAAGCACCACGCTCTACTGACTGACACAGCAAGCACCACGCTCTACTGACTGAGACACAGCAAGCACCACGCTCTACTGACTGACACAGCAAGCACCACGCTCTACTGACTGACACAGCAAGCACCACGCTCTACTGACTGACACAGCAAGCACCACGCTCTACTGACTGACACAGCAAGCACCACGCTCTACTGACTGACACAGCGAGCACCACGCTCTACTGACTGAGACACAGCGAGCACCACGCTCTACTGACTGAGACAGCGAGCACCACGCTCTACTGACTGAGACACAGCGAGCACCACGCTCTACTGACTGAGACACAGCAAGCACCACGCTCTACTGACTGAGACACAGCAAGCACCACGCTCTACTGACTGAGACACAGCAAGCACCACGCTCTACTGACTGAGACACAGCAAGCACCACGCTCTACTGACTGAGACACAGCAAGCACCACGCTCTACTGACTGACACAGCAAGCACCACGCTCTACTGACTGACACAGCAAGCACCACGCTCTACTGACTGACACAGCAAGCACCACGCTCTACTGACTGACACAGCAAGCACCACGCTCTACTGACTGACACAGCAAGCACCACGCTCTACTGACTGAGACACAGCAAGCACCACGCTCTACTGACAGAGACAGCAAGCACCACGCTCTACTGACTGACACAGCAAGCACCACGCTCTACTGACAGAGACACAGCAAGCACCACGCTCTACTGACTGACACAGCAAGCACCACGCTCTACTGACTGACACAGCAAGCACCACGCTCTACTGACTGACACAGCAAGCACCACGCTCTACTGACTGAGACACAGCAAGCACCACGCTCTACTGACTGAGACACAGCAAGCACCACGCTCTACTGACTGACACAGCAAGCACCACGCTCTACTGACAGACACAGCAAGCACCACGCTCTACTGACTGACACAGCAAGCACCACGCTCTACTGACTGACACAGCAAGCACCACGCTCTACTGACTGAGACACAGCAAGCACCACGCTCTACTGACTGAGACACAGCAAGCACCACGCTCTACTGACTGAGACACAGCAAGCACCACGCTCTACTGACTGACACAGCAAGCACCACGCTCTACTGACAGACACAGCAAGCACCACGCTCTACTGACTGACACAGCAAGCACCACGCTCTACTGACTGACACAGCAAGCACCACGCTCTACTGACAGAGACACAGCAAGCACCACGCTCTACTGACAGACACAGCAAGCACCACGCTCTACTGACAGACACAGCAAGCACCACGCTCTACTGACAGACACAGCAAGCACCACGCTCTACTGACTGACACAGCAAGCACCACGCTCTACTGACTGACACAGCAAGCACCACGCTCTACTGACAGAGACACAGCAAGCACCACGCTCTACTGACTGAGACACAGCAAGCACCACGCTCTACTGACTGACACAGCAAGCACCACGCTCTACTGACAGAGACAGCAAGCACCACGCTCTACTGACAGAGACACAGCAAGCACCACGCTCTACTGACTGAGACACAGCAAGCACCACGCTCTACTGACTGACACAGCAAGCACCACGCTCTACTGACTGACACAGCAAGCACCACGCTTTACTGACTGACACAGCAAGCACCACGCTCTACTGACTGAGACACAGCAAGCACCACGCTCTACTGACTGAGACACAGCAAGCACCACGCTCTACTGACTGAGACACAGCAAGCACCACGCTCTACTGACTGACACAGCAAGCACCACGCTCTACTGACAGACACAGCAAGCACCACGCTCTACTGACTGACACAGCAAGCACCACGCTCTACTGACTGACACAGCAAGCACCACGCTCTACTGACAGAGACACAGCAAGCACCACGCTCTACTGACAGACACAGCAAGCACCACGCTCTACTGACAGACACAGCAAGCACCACGCTCTACTGACAGACACAGCAAGCACCACGCTCTACTGACTGACACAGCAAGCACCACGCTCTACTGACTGACACAGCAAGCACCACGCTCTACTGACAGAGACACAGCAAGCACCACGCTCTACTGACTGAGACACAGCAAGCACCACGCTCTACTGACTGACACAGCAAGCACCACGCTCTACTGACAGAGACAGCAAGCACCACGCTCTACTGACAGAGACACAGCAAGCACCACGCTCTACTGACTGAGACACAGCAAGCACCACGCTCTACTGACTGACACAGCAAGCACCACGCTCTACTGACTGACACAGCAAGCACCACGCTTTACTGACTGACACAGCAAGCACCACGCTCTACTGACTGAGACACAGCAAGCACCACGCTCTACTGACTGACACAGCAAGCACCACGCTCTACTGACTGACACAGCAAGCACCACGCTCTACTGACTGACACAGCAAGCACCACGCTCTACTGACTGACACAGCAAGCACCACGCTCTACTGACTGACACAGCAAGCACCACGCTCTACTGACTGAGACACAGCGAGCACCACGCTCTACTGACTGAGACAGCAAGCACCACGCTCTACTGACTGAGACACAGCGAGCACCACGCTCTACTGACTGAGACACAGCGAGCACCACGCTCTACTGACTGAGACACAGCGAGCACCACGCTCTACTGACAGACACAGCAAGCACCACGCTCTACTGACTGAGACAGCAAGCACCACGCTCTACTGACTGAGACACAGCGAGCACCACGCTCTACTGACAGAGACAGCGAGCACCACGCTCTACTGACTGAGACACAGCAAGCACCACGCTCTACTGACTGAGACACAGCAAGCACCACGCTCTACTGACTGAGACACAGCAAGCACCACGCTCTACTGACTGAGACACAGCAAGCACCACGCTCTACTGACTGAGACACAGCAAGCACCACGCTCTACTGACTGAGACACAGCAAGCACCACGCTCTACTGACTGAGACACAGCAAGCACCACGCTCTACTGACTGACACAGCAAGCACCACGCTCTACTGACTGACACAGCAAGCACCACGCTCTACTGACTGACACAGCAAGCACCACGCTCTACTGACTGAGACACAGCGAGCACCACGCTCTACTGACAGAGACACAGCGAGCACCACGCTCTACTGACAGAGACACAGCGAGCACCACGCTCTACTGACTGAGACACAGCGAGCACCACGCTCTACTGACTGAGACACAGCGAGCACCACGCTCTACTGACAGACACAGCAAGCACCACGCTCTACTGACTGAGACACAGCAAGCACCACGCTCTACTGACAGACACAGCAAGCACCACGCTCTACTGACAGACACAGCAAGCACCACGCTCTACTGACTGAGACACAGCAAGCACCACGCTCTACTGACTGAGACACAGCAAGCACCACGCTCTACTGACAGAGACAGCGAGCACCACGCTCTACTGACTGAGACACAGCGAGCACCACGCTCTACTGACTGACACAGCAAGCACCACGCTCTACTGACTGAGACACGGCAAGCACCACGCTCTACTGACTGAGACACGGCAAGCACCACGCTCTACTGACTGAGACACGGCAAGCACCACGCTCTACTGACTGAGACACGGCAAGCACCACGCTCTACTGACTGAGACACAGCAAGCACCACGCTCTACTGACTGAGACACAGCAAGCACCACGCTCTACTGACTGAGACACAGCAAGCACCACGCTCTACTGACTGACACAGCAAGCACCACGCTCTACTGACAGACACAGCAAGCACCACGCTCTACTGACTGACACAGCAAGCACCACGCTCTACTGACAGAGACACAGCAAGCACCACGCTCTACTGACTGACACAGCGAGCACCACGCTCTACTGACTGACACAGCGAGCACCACGCTCTACTGACTGACACAGCGAGCACCACGCTCTACTGACTGAGACACAGCGAGCACCACGCTCTACTGACAGAGACACAGCGAGCACCACGCTCTACTGACAGAGACACAGCGAGCACCACGCTCTACTGACAGAGACACAGCGAGCACCACGCTCTACTGACTGACACAGCAAGCACCACGCTCTACTGACTGACACAGCAAGCACCACGCTCTACTGACTGACACAGCAAGCACCACGCTCTACTGACTGACACAGCAAGCACCACGCTCTACTGACTGACACAGCAAGCACCACGCTCTACTGACTGACACAGCAAGCACCACGCTCTACTGACTGACACAGCAAGCACCACGCTCTACTGACTGACACAGCAAGCACCACGCTCTACTGACTGACACAGCAAGCACCACGCTCTACTGACTGACACAGCAAGCACCACGCTCTACTGACTGACACAGCAAGCACCACGCTCTACTGACTGACACAGCAAGCACCACGCTCTACTGACTGACACAGCAAGCACCACGCTCTACTGACTGAGACAGCAAGCACCACGCTCTACTGACAGAGACAGTCATACAGAACAACTCTCATCCTCAAAGAGTTTAAGTGTTTTCACTGTAGTGTCTTCCTCCACCTGCTGGACTTCTCATCCATAACATGCATCACAAATTATACTAATTTATAAATAGTTCCAATTAAGGGTGTGAACATTTTAAATATTTAAACGACATTGGGATTGTTCATGTTTATATTTTTTAAATCACAAGTTTTTTACAAAATTAAAATCACAGTGCAGTTTTCACAATTACCACTAAGAGGTCCCGATCATAAAGGAAAAGATGTACATTACACAAACAACTAACGCAACAATGCTGTGACGTGCGTCATCCATGATTCACCTAACGGATATTTTGTAAGAGGAATCCAAGTACTTTAAGCATACGAAGGAGCATCCGATGTCACAGGAAGGCCATAAAGATCATCAAGGACAACAACCACCTGAGCCACTGCTTGTTCACCCCGCTATCATTCAGAAGGTGATGTCAGTACAGGTGCATCAAAGCTGGGACCGAGAGACTGAAAAACAATACATTTATATGGTGCGGCAGGTAGCCTGGTGGTTAGAGCGTTGGGCCAGTAGCAGAAAGTTTGCCGGATCGAATCCCTGAGCTGACAAGGTAAAAATCTGTCGTTCTGCCCCTGAACAAGGCCGGCATTGTAAATAAGAATTTGTTCTCAACTGACTTGCCTAGTTAAATAAAAAATGATATATAAATATATATATATAAAGTAAAGGAAAATACACCCTGATTAATTCTATAATTTTCCTATTTACGTATGGCCCTGCCTACACAGAACAACTTTATTTTATAATATGTGAAAAATATATTCCACTTTATTTGGAATGGCAAGCCAGACAAAATGAAATGTGTCTATTTATATAATGGGTTGGTTCAATGTTCATTCAGAAATAAATTAAATATTAAATCAGTAAACCTGTCATCCAAAAGTTGTACTTAAATCCAAACTGTTTTTCCAGAAGATTAGTAAAAATGGTTCAAGAATGGCCTTTTCCCCTTTTTATACAGATTACAATTTCTCACTTTCGGTTATTTGAAAATGAAAACATCTCCAGAATATTGCTTTTTTTTTAAACAAGCGACAGAAAGCTGGTTGACATTTCAGATTAACCTGATAAGACAGTACAATGTTCTAAACAAATATTATGGTTAAACGCAAATATACAAATTGATTAAAAAAAACATCATTTTGTGAAAAAATGATTTAGTAATGGTATAATCAATGTTAATAATAATAAATACTTAATATCATAAATAGGACTGGTGGAGTTATGTCACACATGCAGCTAACAAAAATACACTGCTCAAAAAAAATAAAGGGAACACTTAAACAACACAATGTAACTCCAAGTCAATCCCACTTCTGTGAAATCAAACTGTCCACTTAGGAAGCAACACCAATTGACAATAAATTTCACATGCTGTTGTGCAAATGGAATAGACAAAAGGTGGAAATTATAGGCAATTAGCAAGACACCCCCAAAAAAGGAGTGATTCTGCAGGTGGTGACCACAGACCACTTCTCATTTCCTATGCTTCCTGGCTGATGTTTTGGTCACTTTTGAATGCTGGCGGTGCTCTCACTCTAGTGGTAGCATGAGACGGAGTCTACAACCCACACAAGTGGCTCAGGTAGTGCAGTTCATCCAGGATGGCACATCAATGCGAGCTGTGGCAAAAAGGTTTGCTGTGTCTGTCAGCGTAGTGTCCAGAGCATGGAGGCACTACCAGGAGACAGGCCAGTACATCAGGAGACGTGGAGGAGGCCGTAGGAGGGCAACAACCCAGCAGCAGGACCGCTACCTCCGCCTTAGTGCAAGGAGGTGCACTGCCAGAGCCCTGCAAAATGACCTCCAGCAGGCCACAAATGTGCATGTGTCTGCTCAAACGGTCAGAAACAGACTCCATGAGGGTGGTATGAGGGCCCGACGTCCACAGGTGGGGGTTGTGCAAAGAAATGCCACCCCACACCATGACTGACCCATCGCCAAACCGGTCATGCTGGAGGATGTTGCAGGCAGCAGAACGTTCTCCACGGCGTCTCCAGACTCTGTCACGTCTGTCACATGTGCTCATGTGCTCAGTGTGAACCTGCTTTTATCTGTGAAGAGCACAGGGCGCTAGTGGCGAATTTGCCAATCTTGGTGTTCTCTGGCAAATGCCAAACGTCCTGCACGGTGTTGGGCTGTAAGCACAACCCCCACCTGTGGACGTCGGGCCCTCATACCACCCTCATGGAGTCTGTTTCTGTTCCTCTGTCCAGTCTCGACGTCAACAGTGAAGAGGCCACTCCGGGATGCTGGCCTTCTAGGCAGAGTTCCTCTGTCCAGTCTCAACATCAACAGTGAAGAGGTGACTCCGAGATGCTGGCCTTCTAGGCAGAGTTCCTCTGTCCAGTCTCGACGTCAACAGTGAAGAGGCGACTCCGAGATGCTGGCCTTCTAGGCAGAGTTCCTCTGTCCAGTCTCAACGTCAACAGTGAAGAAGCGACTCCGGGATGCTGGCCTTCTAGGCAGAGTTCCTCTGTCCAGTCTCGACGTCAACAGTGAAGAGGCGACTCCGAGATGCTGGCCTTCTAGGCAGAGTTCCTCTGTCCAGTCTCAACGTCAACAGTGAAGAAGCGACTCCGGGATGCTGGCCTTCTAGGCAGAGTTCCTCTGTCCAGTCTCAACATCAACAGTGAAGAGGTGACTCCGGGATGCTGGCCTTCTAGGCAGAGTTCCTCTGTCCAGTCTCGACGTCAACAGGGAAGAGGCGACTCCGGGATGCTGGCCTTCTAGGCAGAGTTCCTCTGTCCAGTCTCGACGTCAACAGTGAAGAGGCGACTCCGAGATGCTGGCCTTCTAGGCAGAGTTCCTCTGTCCAGTCTCGACGTCAACAGTGAAGAGGCGACTCCGAGATGCTGGCCTTCTAGGCAGAGTTGCTAAGAACAAGCCATATCTCAGACTGGCCAATAAAAAGAAAATACAGTTTCTCAAGACCCCAGCTGGGCCCCGAAGTGAGAGGGCCAGGAGGTATGCGGTCAACAATGCTTGACTCAGGGAGGAAGACGCCCCTGCCATGCATAGTCCCATGGGATGTTGGCTATCAACAACAAGGCAACTCCTATGACTAGTTGGGAATGGGACGCAAGCGTAGGATTGATCACCCTGTCGCTGGCCGCCTTTGGGGAGGGTGTATAGTGTGAAAGGCCGAAACACCCTAGGAACCAAAGGTACACTACTGACGATGCGCTCCCCAAATTTCACCAGGCTCACTGTTCATGAACTCTTGGAAGTGCTTGCACAACGGATAGTAACATCTCATCCTGTGTTCTTGGAATCACAGTCAGAGTCCTTTAGGTGTCTTTTGCTAAACTCTAAGCCGACTGTCATCTGCCTTTTTACTGCGAGTGGCTTCCGTCTGGCCACTCTACCATAAAGGCCTGATTGGTGGAGTGCTGCAGAGATGGTTGTCCTTCTGGAAGGTTCTCCCATCTCCACAGAGGAACTCTGGATCTCTGTCAGAGTGACCATCGGGTTCTTGGTCACCTCCCTGACCAAGGCCCTTCTCCCCCGATTGCTCAGTTTGGCCGGGCGGCCAGCTCTAGGAAGAGTCTTGGTGGTTCCAAACTTCTTCCATTTAAGAATGATGGAGGCCACTGTGTTCTTGGGGACCTTCAATGCTGCAGACATTTTTTGGTCCCCTTCCCCAGAGTTGTACCTCGACACAATCCTGTCTCAAAGCTCTACGGACAATTCCTTCAACCTCATGGCTTGGTTTTTGCTCTGACATGTGCTGTCAACTCTGGGACCTTATATAGACAGGTGTGTGCCTTTCCAAATCATGTCCAATCTATTGAATTTACCACAGGTGGACTCCAATCAGGATGATCAATGGATACAGGATGCACCTGAACTCAATTTCGAGTCTCATAGCAAAGGGTCTGAATACTTAAATAAGATATTTAATTTGCAAAAATGTTTTTAAAAATCTGTTTACTCTTTGTCATTATGGGGTATTGTGTGTAGATTGATGAGGGAAAAAAATTATTTAATCAATTTTAGAATAAGGTTGTGACGTAACAAAATGTGGAAAAAGGGAAGGGGTCTGAATACTTTCCCAATGCACTGTTTCTCAGAGATGGAAAGAAAGACACTCCTGTAAAACGACTAACCCCAAAAAATGAAAACGAACTCTTAATTAGTGCTCGACTTGGGCAGGAGATCAGCGGAGCTGAGTACCGGCACCTCAAATGTTCAACTGCTTGAGCTCCTAATCCTCTTATACAATATTAGCTCAACAGTATTGTGGAGCTCCTGTACCTAAAATACTGTATAAACAGTACCGGCACACAAAATGAGTACCGGAAACCTATTTCAGTCCAAGTCTAGCACTGCCCTTATCCCTAACCTTAATAATCAAACCCTTAACCTTAACCTAAGTTTAACCAATTCTGAATGTACATTTTAGTTTGCAGGTCAGGAGTGTCTGTATAGCCTTATCTGTCTGTCTCTGCATCTGTCATGTTGAAGATTTATCTCTGGGTCTAAAATGGTACACTATTCTAAAAATTCACCCCCTCCTCTCCCCTGTAACTAGTCCCCAGGTCGTTGCTGTAAATGAGAATGTGCTCTCAGTCAACTGACCTGGTCAAATAAGGAAACTGACCTGGTCGAATAAGGAAACTGACCTGGTCAAATAAGGAAACTGACCTGGTCCAATAAGGAAACTGACCCGGTCAAATAAGGAAACTGACCCGGTCCAATAAGGAAACTGACCCGGTCCAATAAGGAAACTGACCTGGTCAAATAAGGAAACTGACCTGGTCGAATAAGGAAACTGACCTGGTCAAATAAGGAAACTGACCTGGTCCAATAAGGAAACTGACCTGGTCCAATAAGGAAACTGACCCGGTCAAATAAGGAAACTGACCCGGTCCAATAAGGAAACTGACCCGGTCCAATAAGGAAACTGACCTGGTCAAATAAGGAAACTGACCTGGTCCAATAAGGAAACTGACCTGGTCCAATAAGGAAACTGACCCGGTCCAATAAGGAAACTGACCCGGTCCAATAAGGAAACTGACCCGGTCAAATAAGGAAACTGACCTGGTCCAATAAGGAAACTGACCTGGTCAAATAAGGAAACTGACCTTGTCCAATAAGGAAACTGACCTGGTCAAATAAGGAAACTGACCTGGTCAAATAAGGATACGCAAATACAGCCTTTCTGTGGTTGTTCCCCCAGGTGATGACTTGTGTCCTCAGGGCTTGTGTCCGCAGGGCTTGTGTCCGCAGGGCTTGTGTCCGCAGGGCTTGTGTCCGCAGGGCTTGTGTGCTCAGGGCTTGTGTGCTCAGGGCTCGGGGATCAGGGCTTGTGTCCTCAGGGCTTGGGGATCAGGGCTTTTGTCCTCAGGGCTTTTGTCCTCAGGGCTTGGGGCTCAGGGCTTGGGGCTCAGGGCTTGTGTGTCAGGGCTTGTGTGTCAGGGCTTGTGTGTCAGGGCTTGTGTGTCAGGGCTTGTGTGTCAGGGCTTGTGTGTCAGGGCTTGTGTGTCAGGGCTTGGGGATCAGGGCTTGGGGATCAGGGCTTAGGGCTCAGGGCTTGTGTCCTCAGGGCTTGTGTCATCGGGGCTTGGGGTTCAGCAGAGTTGGTTTCAACCTCTGTCTGACATGAGACCACAGCAGTCACTTGGTCATTCCATTCTAACACCTGATTGGGTAAGATGTGTGAATGTTGTTCTTAGCGAAAAATAGACAGACAGACGAACAGAAATAACATTTAGAGATTTGAGCTATGAATGGAGGGATCTAGCCAATCAGAACCATCTAATGGATAGATCAGGGGAACCAGCCAATCAGACCCATCTAATGGATAGATCAGGGGAACAAGCCAATCAGACCCATCTAATGGATAGATCAGGGGAACCAGCCAATCAGACCCATCTAATGGATAGATCAGGGGAACAAGCCAATCAGAACCATCTAATGGATAGATCAGGGGAACCAGCCAATCAGACCCATCTAATGGATAGATCAGGGGAACCAGCCAATCAGACCCATCTAATGGATAGATCAGGGGAACAAACCAATCAGAACCATGCTACTGGATAGATCAGGGGAACAAGCCAATCAGAATCATCTCATGGATAGATCAGGGGAACAAACAAATCAGAACCATCTAATGGATAGATCAGGAGAACAAGCCAATCAGAACCATCCAATGGATAGATCAGGGGAACAAGCCAATCAGAACCATCCAATGGATAGATCAGGGGAACCAGCCAATCAGAACCATCTAATGGATAGATCAGGGGAACAAGCCAATCAGACCCATCTAATGGATAGATCAGGGGAACAAGCCAATCAGACCCATCTAATGGATAGATCAGGGGAACAAGCCAATCAGAACCATCCAATGGATAGATCAGGGGAACAAGCCAATCAGAACCATCTATTCCCTAAATAAACACCCAGTATATAACACAAAGACATTGACTGTCCACTTTTGGAAACGTTTCAGATTTATAGTTTCTTGAATGATTCTGCGAACATCTCATTTTGCCCACTGCTCGCCCTTCTTTTTCCGCTGCTCTCTCGGTCAGTGGTTCGGGTCAGAAGCCCTCTGCCCCTCCTCTCCAAGCACAATAATTAATGTGGCATGGGACTCGGGCCTTTTGTGTCCACTCAGATTCTTTCTACTGTATGTTCTGCTGTGGGTAGGCAGAAACCAGGACGTTTTATCAGAATAACACAAAGTATTGTTGGGGCTCTGATAAAGGGCAGCATTGTATGGTAATAGCTTATATGAGACCATATGACCGCTGGGCTCTGCTACGGTGCAGGGTAGTGGCTAGTGTCGCGGGAATGATTAGCATTTTACCAACGCATCGTGTTCACAAGCCAAGAGCTTTCTGGTTCGATGATAAAATAAACACTCATTTAATTTAACCCTTCTTTGTACACATTTTGTGTACCACCACAGCTGAAGGTAAAATGCATCACAATATCTCTGATTTTCTTTATTAACCATTTGGATGAGGATGATGATGATGATGATGATGTTGTGTTGAGATTCATGAGGAAAATAAAAGATTCTGTCTGAGGTGTTCTGGAGTTCTCTGAGAATTCCAGACTAGATTCTAGAATGGTTCTGCAGAAAGAGAGTAGTTACTGACATGAAACATCTGTTCACTGGAATACAATAACTTCTCTTGGTTTTGATCTGGGTGTATTTTATGATTGGCATAGTTTAAAGACTGTTTTGAGATTGGCTATAGTTCTTCAGTTACAGGAGAGGTCTTAGACAGTGTCTCTGTCTGAAGTTAGTTGTAAGATTCTTCTAGTGAGATGGATGTTTTGAGTCGTTGCTTGGAGAATATATCTTGGCTTGTGTGTCTAGTGTAGCCGTGTCCGTTTTTCCGTCTGTCTGAAGGTTAGGTTACGATCAGTCAGTATTAATACTTGTTGAATGGATCACATGTCTCCGTTATCGTTTCTCTATTGGCTATCGAAGCGTTTACGTGGCGTGATGCTGCGCCGTGTTAGGCCATCGCCCCGAGGTTCTTAAAGCTCAGGCCAGAGATTTGGCTGAGTCTTGTTTTGTCGTTGCTGTGACCCGACCGCTCCAGCTCCATGGCCAGGCTACACCTGACGGTGGTGGTCTACGGACCCGGTGCTGCCGACGCCGCCGGTGGAGACTGGTAGGACCAACAGCTCAGGGAATACTAAAGCTCCTTTCTAAATCACACCCTATGTAGTGGGCCCTGGTTGAAAGTAGTGCACTTTTATAGGGAAAGGGGACATAGACAAGGGTGTGTTAGGTTGGGTGTTGTTGATTATGTAGGAGGAAAGTAATGTTTTTTTTGTCTACATTAGTACGTTTGAGAATTGTTTTTCTGTCCGATGTGTCTGGTGTTTTTAGGATTTGAGCTCAAGTTTTTCTGATGTTTTTCAAGTTTTTCTGATGATGGTTGGTTGGACACCTGTGGGGTTCTTTAAGAACTCTTTCTTCCTCACTACAGGTTTGATTGATTGCCTGCCTTTATTATGGATTGACTCAGAGATTGTACAGCTTCAATGATTGTATCAATACGTTACCAACATGTTATGTACTTTGATGTCCCCTGAATCCTCCATGACATGTTTCCTTGACATGGTCATTCTTTATAAGAATGACCACCCTTCCGAGTGTGAACGAACGTCAGCTTGTATCAATACATTGTCGACATAGTTGTTCCCTAAATCCTATATTCTTTTAAAGAACAGTTATTCTCCTGAGTGTGATCATCCGCTTGACATTTCTCCTTTCCAGACTGGGCTTGAGAAAAGCTTTTAGAGCTGAAACGTCAACATTAAACAGTCTGAACTATGTCCCTTCTTGTTCCTCCTCTCCAGACCTGGAATCGAAAATGAACTGGGGGTCCTTTTACGCCGTGATCAGCGGCGTAAACAGGCATTCCACCGGCATCGGCCGCATCTGGCTGTCTGTCATCTTCATCTTCAGAATCCTGGTCCTCGTGGTGGCGGCCGAGTCGGTCTGGGGTGACGAGAAGTCTGGCTTCACCTGCAACACCGAGCAGCCCGGCTGCAACTCTGTCTGCTATGACCAGTTCTTTCCCATCTCACACATCCGCCTGTGGGCCTTGCAACTCATCCTGGTGTCCACGCCTGCTCTCCTAGTGGCCATGCATGTAGCCCATCGCAGACACATCAACAAGAAGATCCTGAAGAAGTCCGGGCGCGTTTCCCCGAAGGAGCTGGAACAAATCAAGAATCAGAAGTTTGCGATCGCAGGCGCCCTCTGGTGGACCTACATGATCAGTGTGCTGTTTAGGATCGTTCTGGAAGTCGGCTTCCTTTATATATTCTATCTGATCTACCCTGACTTCAAGATGTTTCGTCTGGTCAAGTGTGACTCGTACCCCTGTCCCAACACTGTGGACTGCTTCGTGTCGCGACCCACGGAGAAAACCATCTTCACCGTGTTCATGCTCTCCGTGTCGGGGATGTGCGTTCTCCTCAACCTGGCCGAGGTGGCCTACCTGATTGGCAGAGCCTGTCTGAGGTGTATCCATGGTAACCGGGAAGAGACTAAGGTAGCAGGGATCGGTCAGAAACTGTCCTCCTACAAACAGAATGAAATCAACCAGATGATCGCTGACCAGTCGAAGTTCAAGTTCACCGTGGGAGCTAGGAAAACCTCTATGGAGAAGGGAGAGAGGTGCTCTGCTTTCTGATAGGCTGCCCTGGAGGGAGAGATGTGTTCTGATTTGCTGCCTATGGAGAAGGAAAACGGTGCTCAAGCTTTCTGATAGGCTGCCTAGTCCTAGTTCCCACAAATTTTCACTGCTTCAAACTAATGAACGCCACCAGCTTGGAACCATACTGTATAGAAATCCTCAATAGCTCCATCTAGTAATAACATCAATCATTCACTCGTTCATTTCTTCATCTATTTATTCTAGTGGCTGGTGCGATGTTCTCAACATTCCTAACGGTGGTAGGATACAAACTAACCCGGACAAACTCAGCGCTGGATTGGAGGGAGAACTTTGTTTCATCGACACAGTCACTGTTTTGTCTCTCAACCTCGGCGCAGGAACTGGTGGATAAAGGAACATTTGTTTCAGCACATGACTTGACAAAACCATTGTATTGGAACTCACTGAGTCTCCTACAGCGGGGAGACTACTCCTACAGCGGGGAGACTACTCCTACAGCGGGGAGACTGTTCCTACAGCAGGGAGACTACTCCTACAGCAGGGAGACTACTCCTACAGCGGGGAGACTGCTCCTACAGCGGGGAGACTGCTCCTACAGCGGGGAGACTGCTCCTACAGCAGGGAGACTACTCCTACAGCGGGGAGACTACTCCTACAGCGGGGAGACTACTCCTACAGCGGGGAGACTGCTCCTACAGCGGGGAGACTGCTCCTACAGCGGGGAGACTGCTCCTACAGCGGGGAGACTGCTCCTACAGCGGGGAGACTGCTCCTACAGCGGGGAGACTGCTCCTACAGCAGGGAGACTACTCCTACAGCAGGGAGACTACTCCTATATCACGTAGACTGCTCCTACAGCAGGGAGACTGCTCCTACAGCGGGGAGACTGCTCCTACAGCGGGGAGACTGCTCCTACAGCGGGGAGACTACTACTACAGCGGGGAGACTGCTCCGACAGCGGGGAGACTAACTCCTACAGCGGGGAGACTACTCCTACAGCGGGGAGACTACTCCTACAGCAGGGAGACTAACTCCTACAGCCAGCAGACTACTCCTATATCACGTAGACTACTCCTATAGACTACTCCTACAGCAGGGAGACTACTCCTACAAAACGGAGACTACTCCTACAGCAGGGAGACTACTCCTACAAAACGGAGACTACTCCTATAGACTAGTCCTACAGCAGGGAGACTACTCCTATAGACTACTCCTACAGCAGGGAGACTACTCCTACAAAACGGAGACTACTCCTATAGACTAGTCCTACAGCAGGGAGACTACTCCTATAAACTACTCCTACAGCACGGAGACTACTCCTATAGACTACTCCTACAGCACGGAGAATACTCCTATAGACTACTCCTACAGCAGGGAGACTACTCCTACAAAACAGAGACTACTCCTATAGACTACTCCTACAGCAGGGAGACTACTCCTATAGACTACTCCTACAGCAGGGAGACTACTCCTACAGCAGAGGGACTACTACAGCATGGAGACTACTCCTACAGCACGGAGACTACACCTATAGACTACTCCCACAGCAGGGAGACTACTCCTACAGCAGGGAGACTACTCCTACAGCCAGGAGACTACTCCTACAGCCAGGAGACTACTCCTGCAGCATGGAGACTACTTCTACGGCATGGAGACTACTCCTATAGACTACTGCTACAGCACAGAGACTACTCCTACAGAATGGAGACTACTCCTATAGACTACTCCTACAGTGGAGAGACTACTCCTAAAGCAGGGAGACTACTCCTACACCAGGGAGACTACTTCTAAGGCATGGAAACTACTCCTACAGACTACTGCTACAGCACAGAGACTACTCCTACAGAATGGAGACTACTCCTACAGAATGGAGACTACTCCTACAGACTACTCCTACAGCAGGGAGACTACTCCTACAGCAGGGAGACTACTCCTACAGCAGGGAGACTACTCCTACGGCAGGGAGACTACTCCTAAGGCAGGGAGCCTACTCCTACAGCAGGGAGAATACTCTTACAGAATGGAGACTACTCCTACGGCACAGAGACTACTCCTACGGCACAGAGACTACTCCTACGGCACAGAGACTACTCCTACGGCACAGAGACTACTCCTACAGCAGGGAGACTACTCCTATGCTACAGAGACTACTCCTACAGAATGGAGACTACTCCTACAGCAGGAACGGATCACTCATTATTAAGACATTAAAGGTATTTTTAATGGTGCACAGAAAACAATGGAGCTTTACTATGTTGTTTTAGTACTATCAGTACTAGGGTCAGTACTAGGGTCAGTACTAGGGTCAGTACTATCAGTACTAGGGTCAGTACTAGGGTCAGTACTATCAGTACTAGGGTCAGTACTAGGGTCAGTACTAGGGTCAGTACTAGGGTCAGTACTATCAGTACTAGGATCAGTACTATCAGTACTAGGGTCAGTACTATCAGTACTAGGGTCAGTACTATCAGTACTAGGGTCAGTACTATCAGTACTAGGGTCAGTACTATCAGTACTAGGGTCAGGACTAGGGTCAGGACTAGGGTCAGTACTAGGGTCAGTACTATCAGTACTAGGGTCAGTACTATCAGTACTAGGGTCAGTACTAGGGTCAGTACTAGGGTCAGTACTAGGGTCAGTACTAGGGTCAGTACTAGGGTCAGTACTATCAGTACTAGGGTCAGTACTAGGGTCAGTACTATCAGTACTAGGATCAGTACTAGGATCAGTACTATCAGTACTAGGGTCAGTACTAGGGTCAGTACTATCAGTACTAGGGTCAGTACTAGGGTCAGTACTAGGGTCAGTACTAGGGTCAGTACTAGGGTCAGTACTATCAGTACTAGGGTCAGTACTATCAGTACTAGGGTCAGTACTAGGGTCAGGACTAGGGTCAGTACTAGGGTCAGTACTAGGGTCAGTACTAGGGTCAGTACTAGGGTCAGTACTAGGGTCAGTACTAGGGTCAGTACTAGGGTCAGTACTAGGGTCAGGACTAGGGTCAGTACTAGGGTCAGTACTAGGGTCAGGACTAGGGTCAGTACTAGGGTCAGTACTAGGGTCAGTACTAGGATCAGGACTAGGGTCAGTACTAGGGTCAGTACTAGGGTCAGTACTAGGGTCAGTACTAGGATCAGTACTAGGATCAGTACTAGGGTCAGTACTAGGGTCAGTACTAGGGTCAGTACTAGGGTCAGTACTAGGATCAGGACTAGGATCAGGACTAGGGTCAGTACTAGGGTCAGTACTAGGGTCAGTACTAGGGTCAGTACTAGGGTCAGTACTAGGGTCAGTACTAGGGTCAGTACTAGAGTCAGTACTATCAGTACTAGGGTCAGTACTAGGATCAGTACTATCAGTACTAGGGTCAGTACTAGGGTCAGTACTAGGGTCAGTCCTAGGGTCAGTACTAGGATCAGTACTATCAGTACTAGGGTCAGTACTAGGGTCAGTCCTAGGGTCAGTACTAGGATCAGTACTATCAGTACTAGGGTCAGTACTAGGATCAGTACTATCAGTACTAGGGTCAGTACTATCAGTACTAGGGTCAGTCCTAGGGTCAGTACTAGGGTCAGTACTATCAGTACTAGGGTCAGTACTATCAGTACTAGGGTCAGTACTATCAGTACTAGGGTCAGTCCTAGGGTCAGTACTAGGGTCAGTCCTAGGGTCAGTACTAGGGTCAGTACTATCAGTACTAGGGTCAGTACTATCAGTACTAGGATCAGTACTATCAGTACTAGGGTCAGTACTATCAGTACTAGGGTCAGTACTATCAGTACTAGGGTTAGCAGCAGCGATGTGGAAAACTGGATGTCCGAAGATGGACTACTGACAACTCCCATTAACATTTCTAGGACACACGTTCCGCTAGCGGAACCCCTGACAACATTCCGCTGAAAAGGCAGCGCGGGAAATTCCAAAAATATTTTTGGGAAATATGTAACTTTCACACATTAACAAGTCCAATACAGCAAATGAAAGATAAACATCTTGTTAATCTATTCATCGTATATACAAGGGGTACCGGTACAGAGTCAATGTGGAGGCTATATACAGGGGGTACCGGTACAGAGTCAATGTGGAGGCTATATACAGCGGGTACCGGTACAGAGTCAATGTGGAGGCTATATACAGGGGGTACCGGTACAGAGTCAATGTGGAGGCTATATACAGCGGGTACCGGTACAGAGTCAATGTGGAGGCTATATACAGGGGGTACCGGTACAGAGTCAATGTGGAGACTATATACAGGGGGTACCGGTACAGAGTCAATGTGGAGGCTATATACAGGGGGTACCGGTACAATGTGGAGGCTATATATAGGGGGTACCGGTACAGAGTCAATGTGGAGGCTATATACAGGGGGTACCGGTACAGAGTCAATGTGGAGGCTATATACAGCGGGTACCGGTACAGAGTCAATGTGGAGGCTATATACAGGGGGTACCGGTACAGAGTCAATGTGGAGACTATATACAGGGGGTACCGGTACAATGTGGAGGCTATATACAGGGGGTACCGGTACAGAGTCAATGTGGAGGCTATATACAGGGGGTACCGGTACAGAGTCAATGTGGAGGCTATATACAGCGGGTACCGGTACAGAGTCAATGTGGAGGCTATATACAGGGGGTACCGGTACAGAGTCAATGTGGAGGCTATATACAGGGGGTACCGGTACAATGTGGAGGCTATATACAGGGGGTACCGGTACAGAGTCAATGTGGAGGCTATATACAGGGGGTACCGGTACAGAGTCAATGTGGAGGCTATATACAGGGGGTACTGGTACAGAGTCAATGTGGAGGCTATATACAGGGGGTACCGGTACAGAGTCAATGTGGAGGCTATATACAGGGGGTACCGGTACAGAGTCAATGTGGAGGCTATATACAGGGGTTACTGGTACAGAGTCAATGTGGAGGCTATATACAGGGGGTACCGGTACAGAGTCAATGTGGAGGCTATATACAGGGGGTACCGGTACAGAGTCAATGTGGAGGCTATATACAGGGGGTACCGGTACAGCGTCAATGTGGAGGCTATATACAGGGGGTACCGGTGCAGAGTCAATGTGGAGGCTATATACAGGGGTACCGGTACAGAGTCAATGTGGAGGCTATATACAGGGGGTACCGGTACAGAGTCAATGTGGAGGCTATATACAGGGGGTACAGGTACAATGTGGAGGCTATATACAGGGGGTACCGGTACAGAGTCAATGTGGAGGCTATATACAGAGGGTACGAGTACAGAGTCAATGTGGAGGCTATATACAGGGAGTACCGGTACAGAGTCAATGTGGAGGCTATATACAGGGAGTACCGGTACAGAGTAAATGTGGAGGCTATATACAGGGGGTACCGGTACAGAGTCAATGTGGAGGCTATATACAGGGGGTACCGGTACAATGTGGAGGCTATATACAGGGGGTACCGGTACAGAGTCAATGTGGAGGCTATATACAGGGGGTACCGGTACAATATGGAGGCTATATACAGGGGGTACCGGTACAGAGTCAATGTGGAGGCTATATACAGGGGGTACCGGTACAGAGTCAATGTGGAGGCTATATACAGGGGGTACCGGTACAGAGTCAATGTGGAGATTATATACAGGGTGTACCGGTACAGAGTCAATGTGGAGGCTATATACAGGGGGTACCGGTACAGAGTCAATGTGGAGGCTATATACAGGGGTTACCGGTACAGAGTCAATGTGGAGGCTATATACAGGGGGTACGGTACAGAGTCAATGTGGAGGCTATATACAGGGGGTACCGGTACAGAGTCAATGTGGAGGCTATATACAGGGGGTACCGGTACAGAGTCAATGTGGAGGCTATATACAGGGGGTACCGGTACAATGTGGAGGCTATATATAGGGGGTACCGGTACAGAGTCAATGTGGAGGCTATATACAGGGGGTACCGGTACAGAGTCAATGTGGAGGCTATATACAGCGGGTACCGGTACAGAGTCAATGTGGAGGCTATATACAGGGGGTACCGGTACAGAGTCAATGTGGAGACTATATACAGGGGGTACCGGTACAATGTGGAGGCTATATACAGGGGGTACCGGTACAGAGTCAATGTGGAGGCTATATACAGGGGGTACCGGTACAGAGTCAATGTGGAGGCTATATACAGCGGGTACCGGTACAGAGTCAATGTGGAGGCTATATACAGGGGGTGCCGGTACAGAGTCAATGTGGAGGCTATATACAGGGGGTACCGGTACAATGTGGAGGCTATATACAGGGGGTACCGGTACAGAGTCAATGTGGAGGCTATATACAGGGGGTACCGGTACAGAGTCAATGTGGAGGCTATATACAGGGGGTACTGGTACAGAGTCAATGTGGAGGCTATATACAGGGGGTACCGGTACAGAGTCAATGTGGAGGCTATATACAGGGGGTACCGGTACAGAGTCAATGTGGAGGCTATATACAGGGGTTACTGGTACAGAGTCAATGTGGAGGCTATATACAGGGGGTACCGGTACAGAGTCAATGTGGAGGCTATATACAGGGGGTACCGGTACAGAGTCAATGTGGAGGCTATATACAGGGGGTACCGGTACAGCGTCAATGTGGAGGCTATATACAGGGGGTACCGGTGCAGAGTCAATGTGGAGGCTATATACAGGGGTACCGGTACAGAGTCAATGTGGAGGCTATATACAGGGGGTACCGGTACAGAGTCAATGTGGAGGCTATATACAGGGGGTACAGGTACAATGTGGAGGCTATATACAGGGGGTACCGGTACAGAGTCAATGTGGAGGCTATATACAGAGGGTACGAGTACAGAGTCAATGTGGAGGCTATATACAGGGAGTACCGGTACAGAGTCAATGTGGAGGCTATATACAGGGAGTACCGGTACAGAGTAAATGTGGAGGCTATATACAGGGGGTACCGGTACAGAGTCAATGTGGAGGCTATATACAGGGGGTACCGGTACAATGTGGAGGCTATATACAGGGGGTACCGGTACAGAGTCAATGTGGAGGCTATATACAGGGGGTACCGGTACAATATGGAGGCTATATACAGGGGGTACCGGTACAGAGTCAATGTGGAGGCTATATACAGGGGGTACCGGTACAGAGTCAATGTGGAGGCTATATACAGGGGGTACCAGTACAGAGTCAATGTGGAGATTATATACAGGGTGTACCGGTACAGAGTCAATGTGGAGGCTATATACAGGGGGTACCGGTACAGAGTCAATGTGGAGGCTATATACAGGGGTTACCGGTACAGAGTCAATGTGGAGGCTATATACAGGGGGTACGGTACAGAGTCAATGTGGAGGCTATATACAGGGGGTACCGGTACAGAGTCAATGTGGAGGCTATATACAGGGGGTACCGGTACAGAGTCAATGTGGAGGCTATATACAGGGGGTACCGGTACAGAGTCAATGTGGAGGCTATATGCAGGGGGTACCGTTACAGGGTCAATGTGGAGGCTATATACAGGGGGTACCGGTACAGAGTCAATGTGGAGGCTATATACAGGGGCTACCGGTACAGAGTCAATGTGGAGGCTATATACAGGGGGAACCGGTACAGAGTCAATGTGGAGACTATATACAGGTGGTACCGGTACAGAGTCAATGTGGAGACTATATACAGGGGGTACCGGTACAATGTGGAGGCTATATACAGGGGGTACCGGTACAGAGTCAATGTGGAGGCTATATACAGGGGGAACTGGTACAGAGTCAATGTGGAGGCTATATACAGGGGGTACCGGTACAGAGTCAATGCGGAGGCTATATACATGGGGTACCGGTACAATGTGGAGGCTATATACAGGGGCTACCGGTACAGAGTCAATGTGGAGGCTATATACAGGGGGTACCGGTACAATGTGGAGGCTATATACAGGGGGTACCGGTACAGAGTCAATGTGGAGGCTATATACAAGGGGTACCGGTACAGAGTCAATGTGGAGGCTATATACAGGGGGTACCGGTACAGAGTCAATGTGGAGGCTATATACAGGGGGTACCGGTACAGAGTCAATGTAGAGGCTATATATAGGGGGTACCGCTACAGAGTCAATGTGGAGGCTATATACAGGGGGTACCGGTACAGAGTCAATGTGGAGGCTATATACAGGGGGTACCGGTACAGAGTAAATGTGGAGGCTATATACAGGGGGTAGCGGTACAGAGTCAATGTGGAGGCTATATGCAGGGGGTACCGGTACAATGTGGAGGCTATATACAGGGGGTACCGGTACAGAGTCAATGTGGAGGCTATATAAAGGGGGTACCGGTACAGGGTCAATGTGGAGGCTATATACAGGGCGTACCGGTACAGAGTCAATGTGGAGGCTATATACAGGGGGTACCTGTATAGAGTCAATGTAGAGGCTATATACAGGGGGTACCGGTACAGAGTCAATGTAGAGGCTATATACAGGGGGTACCGGTACAGAGTCAATGTAGAGGCTATATACAGGGGGTACCGGTACAGAGTCAATGTGGAGGCTATATGCAGGGGGTACCGGTACAGGGTCAATGTGGAGGCTATATACAGGGGGTACCGGTACAGAGTCAATGTGGAGGCTATATACAGGGGGTACCGGTACAGAGTCAATGTGGAGGCTATATACAGGGGGAACCGGTACAGAGTCAATGTGGAGACTATATACAGGTGGTACCGGTACAGAGTCAATGTGGAGACTATATACAGGGGGTACCGGTACAGAGTCAATGTGGAGGCTATATACAGGGAGTACCGGTACAGAGTCATTGTGGAGGCTATATACAGGGGGTACCGGTACAGAGTCAATGTGGAGGCTATATACAAGGGGTACCGGTACAGAGTCAATGTGGAGGCTATATGCAGGGGGTACCGGTACAGGGTCAATGTGGAAGCTATATACAGGGGGTACCGGTACAGAGTCAATGTGGAGGCTATATACAGGGGGTGCCGGTACAGAGTCAATGTAGAGGCTATATACAGGGGGTACCGGTACAGAGTCAATGTAGAGGCTATATACAGGGGGTACCGGTACAGAGTCAATGTAGAGGCTATATACAGGGGGTACCGGTACAGAGTCAATGTGGAGGCTATATGCAGGGGGTACCGGTACAGAGTCAATGTGGAGGCTATATGCAGGGGGTACCGGTACAGGGTCAATGTGGAGGCTATATACAGGGGGTACCGGTACAGAGTCAATGTGGAGGCTATATACAGGGGGTACCGGTACAGAGTCAATGTGGAGGCTATATACAGGGGGTACCGGTACAGAGTCAATGTGGAGGCTATATACAGGGGGTACCGGTACAGAGTCAATGTGGAGGCTATATGCAGGGGGTACCGGTACAGGGTCAATGTGGAGGCTATATACAGGGGGTATCGGTACAGAGTCAATGTGGAGGCTATATACAGGGGGTACCGGTACAGAGTCAATGTAGAGGCTATATACAGGGGGGTACCGGTACAGAGTCAATGTGGAGGCTATATACAGGGGGTACCGGTACAGAGTCAATGTGGAGACTATATACAGGTGGTACCGGTACAGAGTCAATGTGGAGACTATATACAGGGGGTACCGGTACAGAGTCAATGTGGAGGCTATATACAGGGGGTACCGGTACAGAGTCAATGTGGAGGCTATATACAGGGGGTACCGGTACAGAGTCAATGTGGAGGCTATATACAGGGGGTACCGGTACAGAGTCATTGTGGAGGCTATATACAGGGGGTACCGGTACAGAGTCAATGTGGAGGCTATATACAGGGGGTACCGGTACAGAGTCAATGTGGAGGCTATATACAGGGGGTACCGGTACAGCGTCAATGTGGAGGCTATATACAGGGGGTACCGGTACAGAGTCAATGTGGAGGCTATATACAGGGGGTACCGGTACAGAGTCAATGTGGAGGCTATATACAGGGGGTACCGGTACAATGTGGAGGCTATATACAGGGGGTACCGGTACAGAGTCAATGTGGAGGCTATATACAGGGGGTACCGGTACAGAGTCAATGTGGAGGCTATATACAGGGGGTACCGGTACAGAGTCAATGTGGAGGCTATATACAGGGGGTACCGGTACAGAGTCAATGTGGAGGCTATATACAGGGGGAACTGGTACAGAGTCAATGTGGAGGCTATATACAGGGGGTACCGGTACAGAGTCAATGTGGAGGCTATATACATGGGGTACCGGTACAATGTGGAGGCTATATACAGGGGGTACCGGTACAGAGTCAATGTGGAGGCTATATACAGGGGGTACCGGTACAATGTGGAGGCTATATATAGGGGGTACCGGTACAGAGTCAATGTGGAGGCTATATACAAGGGGTACCGGTACAGAGTCAATGTGGAGGCTATATACAGGGGGTACCGGTACAGAGTCAATGTGGAGGCTATATACAGGGGGTACCGGTACAGAGTCAATGTAGAGGCTATATATAGGGGGTACCGCTACAGAGTCAATGTGGAGGCTATATACAGGGGGTACCGGTACAGAGTCAATGTGGAGGCTATATACAGGGGGTACCGGTACCGAGTCAATGTGGAGGCTATATACAGGGGGTACAGGTACAGAGTCAATGTGGAGGCTATATGCAGGGGGTACCGGTACAATGTGGAGGCTATATACAGGGGGTACCGGTACAGGGTCAATGTGGAGGCTATATACAGGGGGTACCGGTACAGAGTCAATGTGGAGGCTATATACAGGGGGTACCGGTACAGAGTCAATGTGGAGGCTATATACAGGAGGTACCGGTACAGAGTCAATGTGGAGGCTATATACAGGGGGAACCGGTACAGAGTCAATGTGGAGACTATATACAGGTGGTACCGGTACAGAGTCAATGTGGAGACTATATACAGGGGGTACCGGTACAGAGTCAATGTGGAGGCTATATACAGGGGGTACCGGTACAGAGTCAATGTGGAGGCTATATACAGGGGGTACCGGTACAGAGTCAATGTGGAGGCTATATACAGGGGGTACCGGTACAGAGTCATTGTGGAGGCTATATACAGGGGGGTACCGGTACAGAGTCAATGTGGAGGCTACATACAGGGGGTACCGGTACAGAGTCAATGTGGAGGCTATATACAGGGGGTACCGGTACAGCGTCAATGTGGAGGCTATATACAGGGGGTACCGGTACAGAGTCAATGTGGAGGCTATATACAGGGGGTACCGGTACAGAGTCAATGTGGAGGCTATATACAGGGGGTACCGGTACAATGTGGAGGCTATATACAGGGGGTACCGGTACAGAGTCAATGTGGAGGCTATATACAGGGGGTACCGGTACAATATGGAGGCTATATACAGGGGGTACCGGTACAGAGTCAATGTGGAGGCTATATACAGGGGGTACCGGTACAGAGTCAATGTGGAGGCTATATGCAGGGGGTACCGGTACAGGGTCAATGTGGAGGCTATATACAGGGGGTACCGGTACAGAGTCAATGTGGAGGCTATATACAGGGGGTACCGGTACAGAGTCAATGTGGAGGCTATATACAGGGGGAACCGGTACAGAGTCAATGTGGAGACTATATACAGGGGGTACCGGTACAGAGTCAATGTGGAGACTATATACAGGGGGTACCGGTACAATTTGGAGGCTATATACAGGGGGTACCGGTACAGAGTCAATGTGGAGGCTATATACAGGGGGTACCGGTACAGAGTCAATGTGGAGGCTATATACAGGGGGTTCCCGGTACAGAGTCAATGTGGTGGCTATATACAGGGGGTACCGGTACAGAGTCAATGTGGAGGCTATATACAGGGGGAACTGGTACAGAGTCAATGTGGAGGCTATATACAGGGGGTACCGGTACAATGTGGAGGCTATATACAGGGGGTACCGGTACAGAGTCAATGTGGAGGCTATATACAGGGGTTACCGGTACAATGTGGAGGCTATATACAGGGGGTACCGGTACAGAGTCAATGTGGAGGCTATATACAGGGGGTACCGGTACAGAGTCAATGTGGAGGCTATATACAGGGGGTACCGGTACAGAGTCAATGTGGAGGCTATATGCAGGGGGTACCGGTACAATGTGGAGGCTATATACAGGGGGTACCGGTACAGGGTCAATGTGGAGGCTATATACAGGGGGTACCGGTACAGAGTCAATGAGGAGGCTATATACAGGGGGAACCGGTACAGAGTCAATGTGGAGACTATATACAGGTGGTACCGGTACAGAGTCAATGTGGAGGCTATATACAGGGGGTACCGGTACAGAGTCAATGTGGAGGCTATATACAGGGGGTACCGGTACAGAGTCATTGTGGAGGCTATATACAGGGGGTACCGGTACAGAGTCAATGTGGAGGCTATATACAGGGGGTACCGGTACAGAGTCAATGTGGAGGCTATATACAGGGGGTACCGGTACAGCGTCAATGTGGAGGCTATATACAGGGGGTACAGGTACAGAGTCAATGTGGAGGCTATATACAGGGGGTACCGGTACAGAGTCAATGTGGAGGCTATATACAGGGGGTACCGGTACAATGTGGAGGCTATATACAGGGGGTACCGGTACAGAGTCAATGTGGAGGCTATATACAGGGGGTACCGGTACAATATGGAGGCTATACACAGGGGGTACCGGTACAGAGTCAATGTGGAGGCTATATACAGGGGTACCGGTACAGAGTCAATTTGGAGGCTATATACAGGGGGTACCGGTACAGAGTCAATGTGGAGGCTATATACAGGGGGTACCGGTACAGAGTCAATGTGGAGGCTATATGCAGGGGGTACCGGTACAGGGTCAATGTGGAGGCTATATACAGGGGGTACCGGTACAGAGTCAATGTGGAGGCTATATACAGGGGGAACCGGTACAGAGTCAATGTGGAGACTATATACAGGTGGTACCGGTACAGAGTCAATGTGGAGACTATATACAGGGGGTACCGGTACAGAGTCAATGTGGAGGCTATATACAGGGGGTACCGGTACAGAGTCAATGTGGAGGCTACATACAGGGGGTACCGGTACAGAGTCAATGTGGAGGCTATATACAGGGGGTACCGGTACAGCGTCAATGTGGAGGCTATATACAGGGGGTACCGGTACAGAGTCAATGTGGAGGCTATATACAGGGGGTACCGGTACAGAGTCAATGTGGAGGCTATATACAGGGGGTACCGGTACAATGTGGAGGCTATATACAGGGGGTACCGGTACAGAGTCAATGTGGAGGCTATATACAGGGGGTACCGGTACAATATGGAGGCTATATACAGGGGGTACCGGTACAGAGTCAATGTGGAGGCTATATGCAGGGGGTACCGGTACAGAGTCAATGTGGAGGCTATATACAGCGGGTACCGGTACAGAGTCAATGTGGAGGCTATATACAGGGGGAACCGGTACAGAGTCAATGTGGAGACTATATACAGGGGGTACCGGTACAGACTCAATGTGGAGACTATATACAGGGGGTACCGGTACAATTTGGAGGCTATATACAGGGGGTACCGGTACAGACTCAATGTGGAGGCTATATACAGGGGGTACCGGTACAGAGTCAATGTGGAGGCTATATACAGGGGGTACCGGTACAGAGTCAATGTGGTGGCTATATACAGGGGGTACCGGTACAGAGTCAATGTGGAGGCTATATACAGGGGGAACTGGTACAGAGTCAATGTGGAGGCTATATACAGGGGGTACCGGTACAGAGTCAATGTGGAGGCTATATACATGGGGTACCGGTACAATGTGGAGGCTATATACAGGGGGTACCGGTACAGAGTCAATGTGGAGGCTATATACAGGGGGTACCGGTACAATGTGGAGGCTATATACAGGGGGTACCGGTACAGAGTCAATGTGGAGGCTATATACAGGGGGTACCGGTACAATGTGGAGGCTATATACAGGGGGTACCGGTACAGAGTCAATGTGGAGGCTATATACAGGGGGTACCGGTACAGAGTCAATGTAGAGGCTATATATAGGGGGTACCGCTACAGAGTCAATGTGGAGGCTATATACAGGGGGTACCGGTACAGAGTCAATGTGGAGGCTATATACAGGGGGTACCGGTACAGAGTCAATGTGGAGGCTATATACAGGGGGTACCGGTACAGAGTCAATGTGGAGGCTATATGCAGGGGGTACCGGTACAATGTGGAGGCTATATACAGGGGGTACCGGTACAGGGTCAATGTGGAGGCTATATACAGGGGGTACCGGTACAGAGTCAATGTGGAGGCTATATACAGGGGGTACCGGTACAGAGTCAATGAGGAGGCTATATACAGGGGGAACCGGTACAGAGTCAATGTGGAGACTATATACAGGTGGTACCGGTACAGAGTCAATGTGGAGGCTATATACAGGGGGTACCGGTACAGAGTCAATGTGGAGGCTATATACAGGGGGTACCGGTACAGAGTCAATGTGGAGGCTATATACAGGGGGTACCGGTACAGAGTCAATGTAGAGGCTATATATAGGGGGTACCGCTACAGAGTCAATGTGGAGGCTATATACAGGGGGTACCGGTACAGAGTCAATGTGGAGGCTATATACAGGGGGTACCGGTACAGAGTCAATGTGGAGGCTATATACAGGGGGTACCGGTACAGAGTCAATGTGGAGGCTATATGCAGGGGGTACCGGTACAATGTGGAGGCTATATACAGGGGGTACCGGTACAGGGTCAATGTGGAGGCTATATACAGGGGGTACCGGTACAGAGTCAATGTGGAGGCTATATACAGGGGGTACCGGTACAGAGTCAATGAGGAGGCTATATACAGGGGGAACCGGTACAGAGTCAATGTGGAGACTATATACAGGTGGTACCGGTACAGAGTCAATGTGGAGGCTATATACAGGGGGTACCGGTACAGAGTCAATGTGGAGGCTATATACAGGGGGTACCGGTACAGAGTCATTGTGGAGGCTATATACAGGGGGTACCGGTACAGAGTCAATGTGGAGGCTATATACAGGGGGTACCGGTACAGAGTCAATGTGGAGGCTATATACAGGGGGTACCGGTACAGCGTCAATGTGGAGGCTATATACAGGGGGTACCGGTACAGAGTCAATGTGGAGGCTATATACAGGGGGTACCGGTACAGAGTCAATGTGGAGGCTATATACAGGGGGTACCGGTACAATGTGGAGGCTATATACAGGGGGTACCGGTACAGAGTCAATGTGGAGGCTATATACAGGGGGTACCGGTACAATATGGAGGCTATACACAGGGGGTACCGGTACAGAGTCAATGTGGAGGCTATATACAGGGGTACCGGTACAGAGTCAATTTGGAGGCTATATACAGGGGGTACCGGTACAGAGTCAATGTGGAGGCTATATACAGGGGGTACCGGTACAGAGTCAATGTGGAGGCTATATGCAGGGGGTACCGGTACAGGGTCAATGTGGAGGCTATATACAGGGGGTACCGGTACAGAGTCAATGTGGAGGCTATATACAGGGGGTACCGGTACAGAGTCAATGTGGAGGCTATATACAGGGGGAACCGGTACAGAGTCAATGTGGAGACTATATACAGGGGGTACCGGTACAGAGTCAATGTGGAGACTATATACAGGGGGTACCGGTACAATGTGGAGGCTATATACAGGGGGTACCGGTACAGAGTCAATGTGGAGGCTATATACAGGGGGTACCGGTACAGAGTCAATGTGGAGGCTATATACAGGGGGTACCGGTACAGAGTCAATGTGGAGGCTATATACAGGGGGTACCGGTACAGAGTCAATGTGGAGGCTATATACATGGGGTACCGGTACAGAGTCAATGTGGAGGCTATATACAGGGGGAACCGGTACAGAGTCAATGTGGAGACTATATACAGGGGGTACCGGTACAGAGTCAATGTGGAGGCTATATACATGGGGTACCGGTACAATGTGGAGGCTATATACAGGGGGTACCGGTACAGAGTCAATGTGGAGGCTATATACAGGGGGTACCGGTACAATGTGGAGGCTATATACAGGGGGTACCGGTACAGAGTCAATGTGGAGGCTATATACAAGGGGTACCGGTACAGAGTCAATGTGGAGTCTATACACAGGGGGTACCGGTACAGAGTCAATGTGGAGGCTATATACAGGGGGTACCGGTACAGAGTCAATGTAGAGGCTATATATAGGGGGTACCGCTACAGAGTCAATGTGGAGGCTATATACAGGGGGTACCGGTACAGAGTCAATGTGGAGGCTATATACAGGGGGTACCGGTACAGAGTCAATGTGGAGGCTATATACAGGGGGTACCGGTACAGAGTCAATGTGGAGGCTATATGCAGGGGGTACCGGTACAATGTGGAGGCTATATACAGGGGGTACCGGTACAGAGTCAATGTGGAGGCTATATACAAAGGGTACTGGTACAGAGTCAATGTGGAGGCTATATACAGGGGGTACCGGTACAGGGTCAATGTGGAGGCTATATACAGGGCGTACCGGTACAGAGTCAATGTGGAGGCTATATACAGGGGGTACCTGTATAGAGTCAATGTAGAGGCTATATACAGGGGGTACCGGTACAGAGTCAATGTAGAGGCTATATACAGGGGGTACCGGTACAGAGTCAATGTAGAGGCTATATACAGGGGGTACCGGTACAGAGTCAATGTGGAGGCTATATGCAGGGGGTACCGGTACAGGGTCAATGTGCAGGCTATATACAGGGGGTACCGGTACAGAGTCAATGTGGAGGCTATATACAGGGGGTACCGGTACAGAGTCAATGTGGAGGCTATATACAGGGGGAACCGGTACAGAGTCAATGTGGAGACTATATACAGGTGGTACCGGTACAGAGTCAATGTGGAGACTATATACAGGGGGTACCGGTACAGAGTCAATGTGGAGGCTATATACAGGGGGTACCGGTACAGAGTCATTTTTGAGGCTATATACAAGGGGTACCGGTACAGAGTCAATGTGGAGGCTATATACAGGGGGTACCGGTACAGAGTCAATGTGGAGGCTATATGCAGGGGGTACCGGTACAGGGTCAATGTGGAGGCTATATACAGGGGGTACCGGTACAGAGTCAATGTGGAGGCTATATACAGGGGGTGCCGGTACAGAGTCAATGTAGAGGCTATATACAGGGGGTACCGGTACAGAGTCAATGTAGAGGCTATATACAGGGGGTACCGGTACAGAGTCAATTTAGAGGCTATATACATGGGGTACCGGTACAGAGTCAATGTGGAGGCTATATGCAGGGGGTACCGGTACAGGGTCAATGTGGAGGCTATATACAGGGGGTACCGGTACAGAGTCAATGTGGAGGCTATATACAGGGGGTACCGGTACAGAGTCAATGTGGAGGCTATATACAGGGGGAACCGGTACAGAGTCAATGTGGAGACTATATACAGGGGGTACCGGTACAGAGTCAATGTGGAGACTATATACAGGGGGTACCGGTACAGAGTCAATGTAGAGGCTATATACAAGGGGTACCGGTACAGAGTCAATGTAGAGGCTATATACAGGGGGTACCGGTACAGAGTCAATGTGGAGGCTATATGCAGGGGGTACCGGTACAGGGTCAATGTGCAGGCTATATACAGGGGGTACCGGTACAGAGTCAATGTGGAGGCTATATACAGGGGGTACCGGTACAGAGTCAATGTGGAGGCTATATACAGGGGGAACCGGTACAGAGTCAATGTGGAGACTATATACAGGGGGTACCGGTGCAGAGTCAATGTGGAGACTATATACAGGGGGTACCGGTACAGAGTCAATGTGGAGGCTATATACAGGGGGTACCGGTACAGAGTCAATGTGGAGGCTATATACAGGGGGTACCGGTGCAGAGTCAATGTGGAGACTATATACAGGTGGTACCGGTACAGAGTCAATGTGGAGGCTATATACAGGGGGTACCGGTACAGAGTCAATGTGGAGGCTATATACAAAGGGGTACCGGTACACAGTCAATGTGGAGGCTATATACAGGGGGTACCGGTACAGAGTCATTGTGGAGGCTATATACAGGGGGTACCGGTACAGAGTCAATGTGGAGGCTATATACAGGGGGTACCGGTACAGAGTCAATGTGGAGGCTATATACAGGGGGTACCGGTACAGAGTCAATGTGGAGGCTATATACAGGGGGTACCGGTGCAGAGTCAATGTGGAGACTATATACAGGTGGTACCGGTACAGAGTCAATGTGGAGGCTATATACAGGGGGTACCGGTACAGAGTCAATGTGGAGGCTATATACAGGGGGTACCGGTGCAGAGTCAATGTGGAGACTATATACAGGTGGTACCGGTACAGAGTCAATGTGGAGGCTATATACAGGGGGTACCGGTACAGAGTCAATGTGGAGGCTATATACAAGGGGGTACCGGTACAGAGTCAATGTGCGGGGGCACCGGTGTCAAGGTAATATGTACATGTAGGTAGTTATTTATTTAGTTATTTAAATGACTATGCCTAGATAATAACAGAGAGCAGCAGCAGCGTAGAAGGGGGTGGGGGGGGGGGAAATGCAAATAGTCTGGGTAGCCATTTGATTGGCTGTTCAGGAGTCTTATGGCTTGGGGGTAGAAGCTGTTTAGAAGCCTCTTGGACCTAGACTTGGCGCTCCGGTACCGCTTGCCGTGTGGTAGCAGAGAGAACGGTCTATGACTAGGGTGGCTGGAGTCTTTGACAATTTTTGGGCCTTCCTATGACACCGCCTGGTATAGAGGTCCTGGATGGCAGGACGCTTTGCCCCATGTACTGGGCCATACGCACTACCCTCTGTAGTGCCTTGCGGTCCGAGGCCAAGCAGTTGCCATACCAGGCAGTGATGCAACCCGTCAGGATGCTCTCGGTGGTGCTGCTGTAGAACCTTTTTAGGATCTCAGGACCCATGCCAAATCTTTTTTAGTCTCCTGAGGGAGAATAGGCTTTGTCGTACCCTCTTCACGACTGTCTTGGTGTGTTTGGACCATTCTAGTTTGTTGGTGATGTGGACACCAAGGAATTTGAAGCTCTCAACCTGCTCCACTACAGCCCCGTCGATGAGAATGGGGACGTGCTCGGTCCTCCTTTTCCTGTAGTCCACAATCATCTCCTTTGTCTTGATCACGTTGAGGGAGAGGTTGTTGTCCTGGCACCACACGGTCAGGTCTCTGACCTCCTCTCTATCGGCGTTAGTCATTGTGTTTCTATCTTCTCAGACCGGTACTATACTGAACAAATATATAAATGCAACATGCAACAATTTCAACAATTTCACTTTTTAAAAATGTTTTTGCGTGAATTTATGGATTTCACATGACTGGGTATAGGCCCACCCACTGGGGAGCCAGGCCCAGCCAATCAGAATGAGTTTTTCCCCACAAAAGGGCTTTATTGCAGACATAAATACTCCTCAGCACCCCCTCTACCCCCCTCAGACGATCCTGCAGGTGAAGAACCCGTATGTGGAGGTCCTGGACTGGCGTGGTCAGATGTGGTCTGCGATTGTGAGGCCGGTTGGACGTCCTGCCAAATTCTCTAAAACGATGTTGGAGGCGGTTTATGGTAGAGAAATGAACATAAAATGATCTGTAAACAGCTCTTGCTGACATTCCTGCAGTCAGCATGCCAATTGCACGCTCCCTCAAAACTTGAGACATCTGTGGCATTGTGTTGTGTGACCAAACGGCACATTTAAAAAGGCCTTTTATTGTCCCCAGCACAAGGTGCACCTGTGTAATGATCATGCTGTTTAATCAGCTTCTTGATATGCCACATCTGTCAGGTGGATGGATTATCTTGTCAAGGGAAAAATGCTCACTAACAGGGATGTAAACAAATTGATGCACAACATTTCAGAGAAATAAGCTTTTTGTGCTTATGGAAAGTTTTTTTTAAAGAAACATCAGTCATCTCAACATGTTACTGGTGGTGTTTCTAGATTCTCAGACGTGTGTTAAACATCAGTCATCTCAACATGTTACTGGTGGTGTTTCTAGATTCTCAGACGTGTTAAACATCAGTCATCTCAACATGTTACTGATGGTGTTTCTAGATTCTCAGACGTGTGTTAAACATCAGTCATCTCAACACAATGAACTGAGTTTGAACGGGTCATTATTCTGGATCTGCCCAGAAATGGTGTCATTGTTGAGAAGTCATGTGATGTGCAGTGGAACCTATGACGAGGCAGAGATTAGAGAGAGAATTCCTTTTTCTTTCTTCAGGTTTGTGCGTTACTAGGCAAAGTAGATTAGCCAATAACATCCTGGTTTTTGATTGGTTGAAAACAGGCTGCTACCATTTGACATTTACCTACAGTTTTTTTTATGCCATTAAATCATTTTATTTGTATAATATTATTTATTTTTTCATATTTAATGAAAGTTATTGTACTGTAATATAATTATTCTCCTCTCTATTTCTGTCTAGTTTCCAGTTTGTCAGTTTATAATTTAATCATGCACATTGTTCTCATAGAAGGCTAAATACATTTTGTTGTACAGTAAAATTAAGAATTAAGAATTATAAAGATATTGAATTGAACCTGCGCTTGTCATTCAGCAACAGCTCTTTATTTCTGCTTTAGTTACAGTATTACTATTCATCTACATTCCTGTTACTTCCCATAAATCCTGGTTGTGATGTCACGTGTCCTCCCTCTCCGGCCTCTAGGTCACCAGGCTGCTCGTTATGGAGCACACCTGTCACCATCGTTACGCTCACCTGTCACCATCGTTACGCTCACCTGTCACCATCGTTACGCGCACCTGTCACCATTGTTACGCGCACCTGTCACCATCGTTGGGCGCACCTGTCACCATCGTTGGGCGCACCTGTCACCATCGTTACGCTCACCTGTCACCATCGTTACGCGCACCTGTCACCATCGTTACGCACACCTGTCACCATCGTTACGCTCACCTGTCACCATCGTTACGCACACCTGTCACCATCGTTACGCACACCTGTCACCATCGTTAGGCACACCTGTCACCATCGTTGCACGCACCTGTCACCATCGTTACACGCAGCTGTCACCATCGTTACGCACACCTGTCACCATCGTTACGCACACCTGTCACCATCGTTACGCACACCTGTCACCATCGTTACGCTCACCTGTCACCATCGTTACGCTCACCTGTCACCATCGTTGCACGCACCTGTCACCATCGTTACACGCAGCTGTCACCATCGTTACGCTCACCTGTCACCATCGTTACGCACACCTGTCACCATCGTTACGCACACCTGTCACCATCGTTACGCACACCTGTCACCATCGTTACGCTCACCTGTCACCATCGTTACGCACACCTGTCACCATCGTTACGCTCACCTGTCACCATCGTTACGCACACCTGTCACCATCGTTAGGCACACCTGTCACCATCGTTACGCACACCTGTCACCATCGTTACGCTCACCTGTCACCATCGTTACACGCAGCTGTCACCATCGTTACGCACACCTGTCACCATCGTTACGCACACCTGTCACCATCGTTACGCACACCTGTCACCATCGTTACGCTCACCTGTCACCATCGTTACACGCAGCTGTCACCATCGTTACGCACACCTGTCACCATCGTTACGCACACCTGTCACCATCGTTACGCTCACCTGTCACCATTGTTACGCACACCTGTCACCATTGTTACACACACCTGTCACCATCGTTACGCGCATTATGCCACTCACCTGGACTCACATCACCTCCCTGATTACCTTCCCTATGTCTGTCACTCCCTTTGGTTCCTTCCCCAGGCGTCATTGTTTCTGTGTCCATTCTGTGCGTTGTTCGTGTTTCTTGTTTGTGTACTACGTTGTGTTTATTTATTAAAACACTCTCACTCGCTGAACTTGCTTCCCGGACTCTCAGCGCACATCGTTACAGTTGGAGGATACCAGAGTTCCTGCTTATTCCGTCTTGAATCCCGGGAATTCTAAAAACAGGATTTCTGGGAAAAGGAAACAGAATTTTGCAACCCTAATCCAGTCCATGGTGTATATTTGACAGATGAAACAGGTTGGAACAGTATATATATATATATATATTACTGTACATTTAAGGAGTAAAATCCACAATGATTTGAACAACTCATGTGTTGACGTGGTTTATAACAATGACTGACGTGGCAAAGTGTCAGTAGCAGTATGTTGTAATAGATCCTGGTTTCAAGTCTTAGTGTACAGTGTATCCATGTAGTGTTTACCAGAGCTCCCTATAGCAGCCTTCCTGGAGCTGTCTACGTTACACTCCCGTCATTGGTGGCTTTCAACATTCTTCGCCTGCCTGTCATTGGTGGCTTCAGGTCCTGAACGGCTGCTCTTCTCCAAAGCTGTGTCCCAAATGGCACCCTGTTCCAAACGTAGTGCTCATAGGGCTCTGGTCACCCATAGGGCTCTGGTCTAAAGTAGTGCACTATATAGGGAATAGGGCTCTGGTCTGAAGTAGTGCACTATATAGGGAATAGGGCTCTGGTCACCCATATGGCTCTGATATAAAGTAGTGCACTATGTAGGGAATAGGGCTCTGGTCACCCATAGGGCTCTGGTCTAATGTAGTGTACTATGTAGGGAATAGGGCTCTGGTCACCCATATGGCTCTGATATAAAGTAGTGCACTATGTAGGGAATAGGGCTCTGGTCACCCATAGGGCTCTGATATAAAGTAGTGCACTATGTAGGGAATAGGGCTCTGGTCTGAAGTGGTGCACTATGTAGGGAATAGGGCTCTGGTCTGAAGTAGTGCACTATGTAGGGAATAGGGCTCTGGTCTGAAGTAGTGCACTATATAGGGAATAGGGCTCTGGTCACCCATATGGCTCTGATACAAAGTGGTGCACTATATAGGGAATAGGGTGCCGTAGGGCTCTGGTCTAAAGTAGTGCACTATATAGGGAATAGGGTGCCGTAGGGCTCTGGTCTAAAGTAGTGCACTATATGGTGCCATTAGGGACACCCTCATGAAGTCATGCCCCCTGCCCTCCTACACCACATTGACAGAGACACCCTTCCCCTATATTTAGCAATGAGCTGCACTTGATGCCAGACAGACCAGAAAGTCAAGCTTATTGGCCAGCTGCCCTGTCAATCACCTCAACCAGGCTGGGGAGATGGGCCAGGGGCTCTCATAGCAGACGTTAGAGAGTGCCCTCAGCCCTGGGCCAAATGTAACCCCGGGGGATAGAGGGAGGGGATAGAGGGAGGGAGAGTTGGTCTTGGCTAGCAGCAGTATCAGTAGCAGCGGTGTTCAGCTGGTTGGAAGGGAGAGAGGGTCGGAGAGGAACTCTAGGAGTGAAGACAGGGAGAGAGGGTCGGAGAGGAACTCTAGGAGTGAAGACAGGGAGAGAGGGTCGGAGAGGAACTCTAGGAGTGAAGACAGGGAGAGAGGGTCGGAGAGGAACTCTAGGAGTGAAGACAGGGAGAGAGGGTCGGAGAGGAACTCTAGGAGGGAAGACAGGGAGAGAGGGTCGGAGAGGAACTCTAGGAGCGAAGACAGGAGTGTGTTGGTGTGTCCCGTAGTGGGGAACGGTCTTGTTGTGGCCAGAGCTGGTCTGGTGTTTCCTGTCCTTTCAAGGGCATTCCATCTGCTGAGACCTGGACAGGAGAGAGAGCGGCCAGGAGCAACCAGCCACATAGGCCTCACTGGGTTGGAGAGAGAGAGAGAGGGACGGGGGAGGAGGGAGAGACACAGAAGGAAGGAGGGTACGAGGGGAGCCACATGGTCTCAGTCCCACAGAGAGCTACTCTTCTGGGGACAGTAGACTGACAAGGTAGGTACCTCCATATTCTACTTTCTGTTTCAGACTAACACTCTGGATTACTGTGTCTGGTACTGTTAGGACTTGGCCCCGTAACACAGAAAGGTGGGGACTTGGCCCCGTAACACAGAAAGGTGGGGACTTGGCCCCGTAACACAGAAAGGTGGGGACTTGGCCCCGTAACACAGAAAGGTGGGGACTTGGCCCCGTAACACAGAAAGGTGGGGACTTGGCCCCGTAACACAGAAAGGTGGGGACTTGGCCCCGTAACACAGAAAGGTGGGGACTTGGCCCCGTAACACAGAAAGGTGGGGACTTGGCCCAGTAACACAGAAAGGTGGGGACTTGGCCCCGTAACACAGAAAGGTGGGGACTTGGCCCCGTAACACAGAAAGGTGGGGACTTGGCCCCGTAACACAGAAAGGTGGGGACTTGGCCCCGTAACACAGAAAGGTGGGGACTTGGCCCCGTAACACAGAAAGGTGGGGACTTGGCCCCGTAACACAGAAAGGTGGGGACTTGGCCCAGTAACACAGAAAGGTGGGGACTTGGCCCCGTAACACAGAAAGGTGGGGACTTGGCCCCGTAACACAGAAAGGTGGGGACTTGGCCCCGTAACACAGAAAGGTGGGGACTTGGCCCCGTAACACAGAAAGGTGGGGACTTGGCCCAGTAACACAGAAAGGTGGGGACTTGGCCCCGTAACACAGAAAGGTGGGGACTTGGCCCCGTAACACAGAAAGGTGGGGACTTGGCCCCGTAACACAGAAAGGTGGGGACTTGGCCCAGTAACACAGAAAGGTGGGGACTTGGCCCAGTAACACAGAAAGGTGGGGACTTGGCCCCGTAACACAGAAAGGTGGGGACTTGGCCCCGTAACACAGAAAGGTGGGGACTTGGCCCAGTAACACAGAAAGGTGGGGACTTGGCCCCGTAACACAGAAAGGTGGGGACTTGGCCCCGTAACACAGAAAGGTGGGGACTTGGCCCCGTAACACAGAAGGGTGGGGACTTGGCCCAGTAACACAGAAAGGTGGGGACTTGGCCCCGTAACACAGAAAGGTGGGGACTTGGCCCCGTAACACAGAAGGGTGGGGACTTGGCCCCGTAACACAGAAACACAACACACATCATGGTAAGAGTCCTCCCGAATACCAAGTATGAAAATCAGTTTGAAATATATTGTGAAAAATTCTGAAATATATATTTTATTCTCTACTAATTCTCATTATTTGAGAGGTTGAATAGGTACTCTAAATGAGTAACGTATCAGATGTAAATGATTACAGTGTTGAGGACTCTGAATGAACCCCGGTGTTGAAAAGTTATATGCAGGTATGGTTTGGTTGTATTACAGAAGTGGAAACGGTCCTTGATCGTTTGCTCTTTCCCACAACGTACAGTAGCAGCATCAATCGCACCAACTGATTCCCCTGTTAAACCTGTTGCTTACAGTCCAAACTCAGTAATGGATAATATCTACTATCTGTCTGTAATGACTGTTAGACTGGATCTAGTCTCTAGTTATAACTAAATACTGTCTATTTCCTACAGTCTGTAATGACTGTTAGACTGGCTCTAGTTATAACTAAATACTGTCTATTTCCTACAGTCTGTAATGACTGTTAGACTGGCTCTAGTCTCTAGTTATAACTAAATACGGTCTAATTCCTACAGTCTGTAATGACTGTTAGACTGGCTCTAGTCTCTAGTTATAACTAAATACTGTCTAATTCCTACAGTCTGTAATGACTGTTAGACGGGCTCTAGTCTCTAGTTATAACTAAATACTGTCTAATTCCTACAGTCTGTAATGACTGTTAGACTGGCTCTAGTCTCTAGACACACACAGACCTCTCTCTATACTATCCCTGGCTACAACCTGCTGTCCTGCTGTCCACACTCCAAATATACCCAATCCTAAATGTAACATAAACCTGTCTGAGTCACTACCTGCCCTGTAGTCAGAGGTGTGAAGACACACACATGCACGCGCACGCGCGCACACACACACACACACACACACACACACACACACACACACACACACACACACACACACACACACAGAGAGAGCAGCTTGGGATACTCCTTTGATCTTGGCCCTCCTGTTGTGAGTCAGTCTAGTGAAAGACAGGGACACTCAGCACGTTGAGGATAGTTGTCTCCTGTTGTGAGTCAGTCTAGTGAAAGACAGGGACACTCAGCACGTTGAGGATAGTTGTCTCCTGCTGTGAGTCAGTCTAATGAAAGACAGGGACACTCAGCACGTTGAGGATAGTTGTCTCCTGCTGTGAGTCAGTCTAGTGAAAGACAGGGACAGGGACACTCAGCACATTGAGGATAGTTGTCTCCTGTTGTGAGTCAGTCTAGTGAAAGACAGGGACACTCAGCACGTTGAGGATAGTTGTCTCCTGCTGTGAGTCAGTCTAGTGAAAGACAGGGACACTCAGCACATTGAGGATAGTTGTCTCCTGTTGTGAGTCAGTCTAGTGAAAGACAGGGACACTCAGCACATTGAGGATAGTTGTCTCCTGTTTTGAGTCAGTCTAGTGAAAGACAGGGACACTCAGCACGTTGAGGATAGTTGTCTCCTGCTGTGAGTCAGTCTAGTGAAAGACAGGGACACTCAGCACGTTGAGGATAGTTGTCTCCTGCTGTGAGTCAGTCTAGTGAAAGACAGGGACACTCAGCACGTTGAGGATAGTTGTCTCCTGCTGTGAGTCAGTCTAGTGAAAGACAGGGACAGGGACACTCAGCACGTTGAGGATAGTTGTCTCCTGCTGTGAGTCAGTCTAGTGAAAGACAGGGACAGGGACACTCAGCACATTGAGGATAGTTGTCTCCTGTTGTGAGTCAGTCTAGTGAAAGACAGGGACACTCAGCACGTTGAGGATAGTTGTCTCCTGCTGTGAGTCAGTCTAGTGAAAGACAGGGACACTCAGCACGTTGAGGATAGTTGTCTCCTGCTGTGAGTCAGTCTAGTGAAAGACAGGGACAGGGACACTCAGCACGTTGAGGATAGTTGTCTCCTGTTGTGAGTCAGTCTAGTGAAAGACAGGGACACTCAGCACGTTGAGGATAGTTGTCTCCTGTTGTGAGTCAGTCTAGTGAAAGACAGGGACAGGGACACTCAGCACGTTGAGGATAGTTGTCTCCTGCTGTGAGTCAGTCTAGTGAAAGACAGGGACAGGGACACTCAGCACGTTGAGGATAGTTGTCTCCTGCTGTGAGTCAGTCTAGTGAAAGACAGGGACAGGGACACTCAGCACGTTGAGGATAGTTGTCTCCTGCTGTGAGTCAGTCTAGTGAAAGACAGGGACAGGGACACTCAGCACGTTGAGGATAGTTGTCTCCTGCTGTGAGTCAGTCTAGTGAAAGACAGGGACACTCAGCACGTTGAGGATAGTTGTCTCCTGCTGTGAGTCAGTCTAGTGAAAGACAGGGACAGGGACACTCAGCACGTTGAGGATAGTTGTCTCCTGCTGTGAGTCAGTCTAGTGAAAGACAGGGACAGGGACACTCAGCACGTTGAGGATAGTTGTCTCCTGCTGTGAGTCAGTCTAGTGAAAGACAGGGACAGGGACACTCAGCACGTTGAGGATAGTTGTCTCCTGCTGTGAGTCAGTCACTAGTTTATCAGGGTATAATAACAAACACTGCAGTTCACTAGTTTATATAGTGTCAAAGGACACACAGGTGTCTGTATTCATGGCCGGGTGTGGGCTGATATCATTGGTTAATTCGCAGATATAAAAATAACATACCATAAACATGAATGGATAGCATACGATCATAGATATAGTTTGATACATTAACTAGTCTCTCTCTCTCCTCCAGACACATTAACTAGTCTAGTCTCTCTCTCTCCTCCAGACACATTAACTAGTCTCTCTCTCTCCTCCAGACACATTAACTAGTCTCTCTCTCCTCCAGACACATTAACTAGTCTAGTCTCTCCTCCAGACACATTAACTAGTCTCTCTCTCCTCCAGACACATTAACTAGTCTCTCTCTCCTCCAGACACATTAACTAGTCTCTCTCTCCTCCAGACACACTAACTAGTCTCTCTCTCCTCCAGACACATTAACTAGTCTAGTCTCTCTCCTCCAGACACATTAACTAGTCTAGTCTCTCTCTCTCCTCCAGACACATTAACTAGTCTAGTCTCTCTCTCCTCCAGACACATTAACTAGTCTAGTCTCTCTATCTCCTCCAGACACATTAACTAGTCTAGTCTCTCCTCCAGACACATTAACTAGTCTCTCTCTCCTCCAGACACATTAACTAGTCTCTCTCTCCTCCAGACACATTAACTAGTCTAGTCTCTCCTCCAGACACATTAACTAGTCTAGTCTCTCTCCTCCAGACACATTAACTAGTCTAGTCTCTCTCTCCTCCAGACACATTAACTAGTCTAGTCTCTCTCTCCTCCAGACACATTAACTAGTCTAGTCTCTCTCTCCTCCAGACACATTAACTAGTCTAGTCTCTCTCTCTCCTCCAGACACATTAACTAGTCTCTCTCTCTCCTCCAGACACATTAACTAGTCTCTCTCTCCTCCAGACACATTAACTAGTCTAGTCTCTCTCTCTCCTCCAGACACATTAACTAGTCTAGTCTCTCCTCCAGACACATTAACTAGTCTCTCTCTCTCCTCCAGACACATTAACTAGTCTAGTCTCTCCTCCAGACACATTAACTAGTCTAGTCTCTCTCCTCCAGACACATTAACTAGTCTCTCTCTCCTCCAGACAGATTAACTAGTCTAGTCTCTCTCTCCTCCAGACACATTAACTAGTCTTGTCTCTCTCTCCTCCAGACACATTAACTAGTCTAGTCTCTCTCTCCTCCAGACACATTAACTAGTCTAGTCTCTCTCTGCTCCAGACACATTAACTAGTCTAGTCTCTCTCTCCTCCAGACACATTAACTAGTCTAGTCTCTCTCTCCTCCAGACACATTAACTAGTCTAGTCTCTCTCTCTCCTCCAGACACATTAACTAGTCTAGTCTCTCTCTCCTCTAGACACATTAACTAGTCTAGTCTCTCCTCCAGACACATTAACTAGTCTAGTCTCTCTCTCCTCCAGACACATTAACTAGTCTAGTCTCTCTCTCTCCTCTAGACACATTAACTAGTCTAGTCTCTCCTCCAGACACATTAACTAGTCTAGTCTCTCTCTCCTCCACACATTAACTAGTCTAGTCTCTCTCTCTCCTCCAGACACATTAACTAGTCTCTCTCTCCTCCAGACACATTAACTAGTCTCTCTCTCTCTCCTCCAGACACATTAACTAGTCTAGTCTCTCTCTCTGCTCCAGACACATTAACTAGTCTAGTCTCTCTCTCTCCTCCAGACACATTAACTAGTCTCTCTCTCTCCTCCAGACACATTAACTAGTCTAGTCTCTCTCTCTCCTCCAGACACATTAACTAGTCTAGTCTCTCTCTCTCCTCCAGACACATTAACTAGTCTAGTCTCTCTCTCTCCTCCAGACACATTAACTAGTCTAGTCTCTCTCTCTCCTCCAGAAAGATTAACTAGTCTAGTCTCTCTCTCCTCCAGACACATTAACTAGTCTAGTCTCTCTCTCCTCCAGACACATTAACTAGTCTAGTCTCTCTCTCTCCTCCAGACACATTAACTAGTCTCTCTCTCCTCCAGACACATTAACTAGTCTCTCTCTCCTCCAGACACATTAACTAGTCTAGTCTCTCTCTCCTCCAGACACATTAACTAGTCTAGTCTCTCCTCCAGACACATTAACTAGTCTAGTCTCTCTCCTCCAGACACATTAACTAGTCTAGTCTCTCTCTCCTCCAGACACATTAACTAGTCTAGTCTCTCCCCTCCAGACACATTAACTAGTCTAGTCTCTCTCTCCTCCAGACACATTAACTAGTCTAGTCTCTCTCTCTCCTCCAGACACATTAACTAGTCTAGTCTCTCCTCCAGACACATTAACTAGTCTAGTCTCTCTCCTCCAGACACATTAACTAGTCTAGTCTCTCTCTCCTCCAGACACATTAACTAGTCTAGTCTCTCTCTCCTCCAGACACATTAACTAGTCTAGTCTCTCTCTCCTCCAGACACATTAACTAGTCTAGTCTCTCTCCTCCAGACACATTAACTAGTCCCTCTCTCTCCTCCAGACACATTAACTAGTCTCTCTCTCTCCTCCAGACACATTAACTAGTCTAGTCTCTCTCCTCCAGACACATTAACTAGTCTCTCTCTCCTCCAGACACATTAACTAGTCTAGTCTCTCTCTCTCCTCCAGACACATTAACTAGTCTAGTCTCTCTCTCTCCTCTAGACACATTAACTAGTCTAGTCTCTCTCTGCTCCAGACACATTAACTAGTCTCTCTCTCCTCCAGACACATTAACTAGTCTAGTCTCTCTCTCCTCCAGACACATTAACTAGTCTAGTCTCTCTCTCTCCTCCAGACACATTAACTAGTCTCTCTCTCCTCCAGACACATTAACTAGTCTAGTCTCTCTCTCTCCTCCAGACACATTAACTAGTCTAGTCTCTCTCTCTCCTCCAGACACATTAACTAGTCTAGTCTCTCTCTCTCCTCCAGACACATTAACTAGTCTAGTCTCTCTCTCTCCTCCAGACACATTAACTAGTCTAGTCTCTCTCTCCTCCAGACACATTAACTAGTCTAGTCTCTCCCCTCCAGACACATTAACTAGTCTAGTCTCTCCTCCAGACACATTAACTAGTCTAGTCTCTCTCTCTCCTCCAGACACATTAACTAGTCTAGTCTCTCCCCTCCAGACACATTAACTAGTCTAGTCTCTCCTCCAGACACATTAACTAGTCTCTCTCTCCTCCAGACACATTAACTAGTCTAGTCTCTCTCTCCTCCACATATTAACTAGTCTAGTCTCTCTCTCTCTGCTCCAGACACATTAACTAGTCTAGTCTCTCTCTCTCCTCCAGACACATTAACTAGTCTAGTCTCTCCTCCAGACACATTAACTAGTCTCTCTCTCCTCCAGACACATTAACTAGTCTAGTCTCTCTCTCTCCTCCAGACACATTAACTAGTCTAGTCTCTCCTCCAGACACATTAACTAGTCTAGTCTCTCTCTCTCCAGACACATTAACTAGTCTAGTCTCTCTCTCCTCCAGACACATTAACTAGTCTAGTCTCTCCTCCAGACACATTAACTAGTCTCTCTCTCCTCCAGACACATTAACTAGTCTAGTCTCTCTCCTCCAGACACATTAACTAGTCTAGTCTCTCTCCTCCAGACACATTAACTAGTCTCTCTCTGCTCCAGACACATTAACTAGTCTAGTCTCTCTCTGCTCCAGACACATTAACTAGTCTAGTCTCTCTCTCTCCTCCAGACACATTAACTAGTCTAGTCTCTCTCTCCTCCAGACACATTAACTAGTCTAGTCTCTCTCTCCTCTAGACACATTAACTAGTCTAGTCTCTCTCTCCTCCAGACACATTAACTAGTCTAGTCTCTCTCTCTCCTCCAGACACATTAACTAGTCTAGTCTCTCTCCTCCAGACACATTAACTAGTCTCTCTCTCCTCCAGACACATTAACTAGTCTAGTATCTCTCTCTCCTCCAGACACATTAACTAGTCTCTCTCTCCTCCAGACACATTAACTAGTCTAGTCTCTCTCTCTCATCCAGACACATTAACTAGTCTCTCTCTCCTCCAGACACATTAACTAGTCTAGTCTCTCTCTCTCCTCCAGACACATTAACTAGTCTCTCTCTCCTCCAGACACATTAACTAGTCTAGTCTCTCTCTCTCATCCAGACACATTAACTAGTCTCTCTCTCCTCCAGACACATTAACTAGTCTAGTCTCTCTCTCTCCTCCAGACACATTAACTAGTCTCTCTCTCTCCTCTAGACACATTAACTAGTCTCTCTCTCTCCTCCAGACACATTAACTAGTCTAGTCTCTCTCTCCTCCAGACACATTAACTAGTCTCTCTCTCTCCTCCAGACACATTAACTAGTCTAGTCTCTCTCTCTCCTCCAGACACATTAACTAGTCTAGTCTCTCTCTCCTCCAGACACATTAACTAGTCTAGTCTCTCTCTCCTCCAAACACATTAACTAGTCTAGTCTCTCTCTCCTCCAAACACATTAACTAGTCTAGTCTCTCTCTCCTCCAGACACATTAACTAGTCTAGTCTCTCTCTCTCCTCCAGACACATTAACTAGTCTAGTCTCTCTCTCCTCCAGACACATTAACTAGTCTAGTCTCTCTCTCCTCCAAACACATTAACTAGTCTAGTCTCTCTCTCCTCCAGACACATTAACTAGTCTAGTCTCTCTCTCCTCCAAACACATTAACTAGTCTAGTCTCTCTCTGCTCCAGACACATTAACTAGTATGTCTGTCCCATGATCTTGCTACCATGTGGGACATGAACCCTCTCTCCCCGTACCCTTCGGTCTCTCTCTCCAGCCACATTTGTGATCTGTGGTTAGCTAGTATTTCTCTCTCCCTAAAGCCAGGGCTCTGATCTGTCACTTCCATGGGGGGACTAGAACCTGCTGTCTCTGTTTAAACTAGTCCCTCTCTCCCCTCGCTGTCCCTCCCTACAGCCACAGTAATCTGCTACTACAATGGGGGACTGGAACCTGCTGTCTCTGTTTAAACTAGTCCCTCTCTCCCCTCGCTGTCCCTCCCTACAGCCACAGTAATCTGCTACTACCATGGGGGGACTGGAACCTGCTGTCTCTGTTTAAACTAGTCCCTCTCTCCTCTCGCTGTCCCTCCCTACAGCCACAGTAATCTGCTACTACCATGGGGGGACTGGAACCTGCTGTCTCTGTTTAAACTAGTCCCTCTCTCCTCTCGCTGTCCCTCCCTACAGCCACAGTAATCTGCTACTACCATGGGGGACTGGAACCTGCTGTCTCTGTTTAAACTAGTCCCTCTCTCCTCTCGCTGTCCCTCCCTACAGCCACAGTAATCTGGTACTACCATGGGGGACTGGAACCTGCTGTCTCTGTTTAAACTAGTCCCTCTCTCCTCTTGCTGTCCCTCCCTACAGCCACAGTAATCTGCTACTACCATGGGGGACTGGAACCTGCTGTCTCTGTTTAAACTAGTCCCTCTCTCCTCTCGCTGTCCCTCCCTACAGCCACAGTAATCTGGTACTACCATGGGGGACTGGAACCTGTTGGGGAAGTTGTTGGAGAAAGCTCAGGAACACAGCACCGTAGTGGGAAAGGTCTGGCTCACGGTCCTCTTCATCTTTAGGATCTTGGTCCTGAGCGCCGCAGCAGAGAAGGTGAATAATTATGATTTAACACCTTTAAAAATACGTTTAGAGTTTCGTCAGCCATTGGAGTACAACCATACACACACTAAAAATGTATTTTATTTTTTAAATGCAACTTGTTATTTCCGTTGTGTTCCCGGTAGGTGTGGGGGGACGAGCAGTCGGGGTTCACCTGCGACACCAAGCAGCCTGGATGTGAGAACGTCTGTTATGACATCACCTTCCCCATCTCTCACGTCCGCTTCTGGGTCCTCCAGATCATCTTTGTCTCCACGCCCACCCTCATTTACCTGGGTCATATATTACACCTGGTGAGGATGGAGGAGAAACAGAAGCAGAGAGAGAAGGACGCAGAGCGGACCGGGGATAAACCACCCTTGCTGGAGACCAAGGCCTGTAAGGCCCCGGTGAGGGACGACAAGGGTAGGGTTCGACTGAAGGGGGAACTACTCAGGACCTACGTGTTCAACGTCATCTTCAAGACGCTGTTCGAGGTGGGCTTCATCGTCATGCAGTACCTGCTCTACGGCTTCCAGCTGCAGCCCATGTACACCTGTGACCGCTCGCCCTGCCCCAACACAGTCAACTGTTACATCTCCCGACCCACAGAGAAAACCATCTTTATCATCTTTATGCTAGTAGTGGCCATTTTGTCTCTGTTCCTCAACCTGATAGAGATGTACCACCTGGGGTCCACTAAGTGTCGCCAGGGCATCAAGTACCACCGGGAGGATCTGAGCTCAGACTCCAAGGAGCCCAGCGAGGTGGACGAGGCAGTACCCTACGCTCCCAGCTACGACCCCTACCACGGAGGCCAGCCAGCCTACCAGGTCCAGTCGGCATACCCTCCTGTCCCCAGCTACAACATGTCCCCTCTATCTGAGGAGACTGACTCCACCTACCAGCCCTACCACAACAAGGCAGCCTTCAAGCAGAACAGGGACAACTTGGCGGTGGAGAGGAGTGGCAGCAAGCAGCCGGACGAAGAGGGGGACTTGAAAGGGAAGAAAGGCGGAGGAGAAACGTGGGGGGGATCGGAGCCAGGTTCCCCATCTCTAGCCCGGGCTGGACGTAACGCTGCTAAACACGGCAACAACAAGACCAGAATAGACGATCTGAAGATCTGAGAGGGGCTTAGGTTGCTGTGACGATGTCTCGGGTTCCTGCCGAGGGTCTTATGTTGCTTGAAAAGCATTCTTAGGGGATCTGTCCCAAATGGCAACCTATTCCCTATTTGGTGCACTACCTTTGACCGAGGCCTGAGACAGTCCAGGGCTCCGGTCCAAAGTATATCACTATATAGGGAATAGAGTGCCATTTGGAACAGAGATGTGTCCAACAGACCCGAGGCCATCCTGCCCCCCGGTGGCCTGGTGGCTGGCAGAGCTTTGACTCACTGGGGGGGGAAATTACATTTGTAAGACACACAAATAAACTTTGAACGTTACGTTTGTAAAACACGATCTATGAAGGACAAATAAATTCACTGTTACGTTTGTAAAACACGATCTATGAAGGACAAATAAATTGACTGTTACGTTTGTAAAACACGATCTATGAAGGACAAATAAATTGACTGTTACGTTTGTAAAACACGATCAATGAAGGACAAATAAATTGACTGTTACGTTTGTAAAACACGATCAATGAAGGACAAATAAATTGACTGTTACGTTTGTAAAACACGATCTATGAAGGACAAATAAATTGACCGTTACGTTTGAAAACACGATCTATGAAGGACAAATGGGTTTCATAATAGCTGACGAACCGCGACGTCTAAAAAACTATTTTAGAAACCCCTTCTGGTCCTGGTCTCTACGTGGAATAGAAGGATTACGTCCTTTAAATACAACAACTATTATATTGAACATGTTTGTGAATTTCAGACTCTGGAGAATGAGAGGATATATTCGACATGTAGTTATTGAACGTGTTGTGTTACTGACGCTATATTGGGGAAAAGGATGTTATTTAACATTTGACCAAGTAAAAACATGTTTGAATCAAGATGTCATGGTTAATTTGTTTCTACGTGTCGAAGAATAATAACCCTGGATGCACTTTAACCTGTTGAGGACAGAGGGCGCTGTTTTCACTTTGTCTGAACCAAATGGTACTCTATTCTCTATAGGGTACACTACTTTGGACTAGGGTCCATAGAGTACACTACCTTGGACTAGGGACCGTAGAGTACACTACCTTGGGGACCATAGAGTACACTACCTTGGACTAGGGACCATAGAGTACACTACCTTGGGGACCATAGAGTACACTACCTTGGACTAGGGACCATATAGTACACTAACTTGGACTAGGGACCATAGAGTACACTACCTTGGACAAGGGACCATAGAGTACACTACCTTGGACTAGGGACCGTAGGGTACACTACCTTGGACTAGGGACCATAGAGTACACTACCTTGGACTAGGGACCATAGAGTACACTACCTTGGGGACCGTAGAGTACACTACCTTGGACTAGGGACCATAGAGTACACTACCTTGGACTAGGGACCATAGAGTACACTACCTTGGGGACCGTAGAGTACACTACCTTGGACTAGGGACCGTAGAGTACACTACCTTGGACTAGGGACCATAGAGTACACTACCTTGTACTAGGGACCGTAGAGTACACTACCTTGGACTAGGGACCATAGAGTACACTACCTTGGACTAGGGTCCATAGAGTACACTACCTTGGACTAGGGACCATAGAGTACACTACCTTGGACTAGGGACCATAGAGTACACTACCTTGTACTAGGGACCGTAGAGTACACTACCTTGGACTAGGGACCATAGAGTACACTACCTTGGACTAGGGACCATAGAGTACACTACCTTGGACTAGGGACCGTAGGGTACACTACCTTGGACTAGGGACCATAGAGTACACTACCTTGGGGACCATAGTGTACACTACCTTGGACTAGGGACCATAGAGTACACTACCTTGGACTAGGGACCATAGAGTACACTACCTTGGGGACCATAGAGTACACTACCTTGGACTAGGGACCATAGAGTACACTACCTTGGACTAGGGACCGTAGAGTAAACTACCTTGGACTAGGGACCATAGAGTACACTACCTTGGACTAGGGACCATAGAGTACACTACCTTGTACTAGGGACCGTAGAGTACACTACCTTGGACTAGGGACCATAGAGTACACTACCTTGGACTAGGGTCCATAGAGTACACTACCTTGGACTAGGGACCATAGAGTACACTACCTTGGACTAGGGACCATAGAGTACACTACCTTGTACTAGGGACCGTAGAGTACACTACCTTGGACTAGGGACCATAGAGTACACTACCTTGGACTAGGGACCATAGAGTACACTACCTTGGACTAGGGACCGTAGGGTACACTACCTTGGACTAGGGACCATAGAGTACACTACCTTGGGGACCATAGTGTACACTACCTTGGACTAGGGACCATAGAGTACACTACCTTGGACTAGGGACCATAGAGTACACTACCTTGGGGACCATAGAGTACACTACCTTGGACTAGGGACCATAGAGTACACTACCTTGGACTAGGGACCGTAGAGTAAACTACCTTGGACTAGGGACCATAGAGTACACTACCTTGGACTAGGGACCGTAGGGTACACTACCTTGGACTAGGGACCATAGAGTACACTACCTTGGACTAGGGACCATAGAGTACACTACCTTGGACTAGGAACCATAGAGTACACTACCTTGGACAAGGGACCATAGTGTACACTACCTTGGACTAGGGACCATATAGTACACTACCTTGGACTAGGGACCATATAGTACACTACCTTGGACTAGGGACCATAGAGTACACTACCTTGGACTAGGGACCATAGAGTACACTACCTTGGACTAGGGACCGTAGAGTACACTACCTTGGACTAGGGACCATAGAGCACACTACCTTGGACTAGGGACCATAGAGCACACTACCTTGGACTAGGGACCATAGAGCACACTACCTTGGGGACCATAGTGTACACTACCTTGGACTAGGGACCATAGAGTACACTACCTTGGACTAGGAACCGTAGAGTACACTACCTTGGACTAGGGACCATAGAGTACACTACCTTGGACTAGGAACCGTAGAGTACACTACCTTGACTAGGGACTATAGAGTACACTACCTTGGACTAGGAACCATAGAGTACACTACCTTGGACTAGGGACCATAGAGTACACTACCTTGGACTAGGGACCATAGAGTACACTACCTTGGACTAGGGACCATAGAGTACACTACCTTGGACTAGGGACCATAGAGTACACTACCTTGGACTAGGGACCATAGAGTACACTACCTTGGACTAGGGACCATAGAGTATACTACCTTGAACTAGGGACCATAGAGTACACTACCTTGAACTAGGGTTTGTAGAGTACACTACCTTGGACTAGGGACCATAGAGTACACTACCTTGGACTAGGGACCATAGGGTACACTACCTTGGACTAGGGACCATAGAGTACACTACCTTGGACTAGGGACCATAGAGTACACTACCTTGGACTAGGAACCGTAGAGTACACTACTTTGGACTAGGGACCATAGAGTACACTACCTTGGACTAGGAACCGTAGAGTACACTACCTTGGACTAGGGACCATAGAGTACACTACCTTGGACTAGGGACCATAGAGTACACTACCTTGGACTAGGGACCATAGAGTACACTACCTTGGACTAGGAACCGTAGAGTACACTACCTTGGACTAGGGACCATAGAGTACACTACCTTGGACTAGGGACCATAGAGTACACTACCTTGGACTAGGGACCATAGAGTACAATACCTTGGACTAGGAACCGTAGAGTACACTACCTTGGACTAGGGACCATAGAGTACACTACCTTGGACTAGGGACCATAGAGTACACTACCTTGGACTAGGGACCATAGAGTACACTACCTTGGACTAGGGACCATAGAGTACACTACCTTGGGGACTGTAGAGTACACTACCTTGGACTAGGGACCATAGAGTACACTACCTTGAACTAGGGACCATAGAGTACACTACCTTGGACTAGGGACCATAGAGTACACTACCTTGGACTAGGGACCATAGAGTACACTACCTTGGACTAGGGACCATAGAGTACACTACCTTGGACTAGGGACCATAGAGTACACTACCTTGACTAGGGACTATAGAGTACACTACCTTGGACTAGGGACCGTAGAGTACACTACCTTGGACTAGGGACCGTAGAGTACACTACCTTGGACTAGGGACCATAGAGTACACTACCTTGGACTAGGGACCATAGAGTACACTACCTTGGACTAGGGACCATATAGTACACTACCTTGGACTAGGGACCATATAGTACACTACCTTGGACTAGGGACCATAGAGTACACTACCTTGGACTAGGGACCATAGAGTACACTACCTTGGACTAGGGACCGTAGAGTACACTACCTTGGACTAGGGACCATAGAGCACACTACCTTGGACTAGGGACCATAGAGCACACTACCTTGGACTAGGGACCATAGAGCACACTACCTTGGGGACCATAGTGTACACTACCTTGGACTAGGGACCATAGAGTACACTACCTTGGACTAGGAACCGTAGAGTACACTACCTTGGACTAGGGACCATAGAGTACACTACCTTGGACTAGGAACCGTAGAGTACACTACCTTGACTAGGGACTATAGAGTACACTACCTTGGACTAGGAACCATAGAGTACACTACCTTGGACTAGGGACCATAGAGTACACTACCTTGGACTAGGGACCATAGATTACACTACCTTGGACTAGGGACCATAGAGTACACTACCTTGGACTAGGGACCATAGAGCACACTACCTTGGACTAGGGAACATAGAGTACACTACCTTGAACTAGGGACCATAGAGTACACTACCTTGGACTAGGGACCATAGAGTACACTACCTTGGACTAGGGACCATAGAGTACACTACCTTGACTAGGGACCATAGAGTACACTACCTTGGACTAGGGACCATAGAGTACACTACCTTGGACTAGGGACCATAGAGCACACTACCTTGGACTAGAGACCATAGAGTACAATACCTTGGACTAGGGACCATAGAGTACACTACCTTGAACTAGGGACCATAGAGTACACTACCTTGGACTAGGGACCATAGAGTACACTACCTTGTACTAGGGACCGTAGAGTACACTACCTTGACTAGGGACTATAGAGTACACTACCTTGGACTAGGGACCATAGAGTACACTACCTTGGACTAGGAACTGTAGAGTACACTACCTTGGACTAGGGACCATAGAGTACACTACCTTGGACTAGGAACCGTAGAGTACACTACCTTGGACTAGGGACCATAGAGTACACTACCTTGGACTAGGAACCGTAGAGTACACTACCTTGGACTAGGGACCATAGAGTACACTACCTTGGACTAGGGACCATAGAGTACACTACCTTGGACTAGGGACCATAGAGTACACTACCTTGGACTAGGAACCATAGAGTACACTACCTTGACTAGGGACCATAGAGTACACTACCTTGGACTAGGGACCATAGACTACACTTCCTTGGACTAGGGACCATAGGGTACACTACCTTGGACTAGGGACCATAGAGTACACTACCTTGGACTAGGAACCGTAGAGTACACTACCTTGGACTAGGGACCATAGAGTACACTACCTTGGACTAGGAACAGTAGAGTACACTACCTTGGACTAGGGACCATAGAGTACACTACCTTGGACTAGGGACCATAGAGTACACTACCTTGGACTAGGGACCATAGAGTACACTACCTTGGACTAGGAACCGTAGAGTACACTACCTTGGACTAGGGACCATAGAGTACACTACCTTGGACTAGGGACCATAGAGTACACTACCTTGGACTAGGGACCATAGAGTACACTACCTTGGACTAGGAACCGTAGAGTACACTACCTTGGACTAGGGACCATAGAGTACACTACCTTGGACTAGGGACCATAGAGTACACTATCTTGGACTAGGGACCATAGAGTACACTACCTTGGACTAGGGACCATAGAGTACACTACCTTGGGGACCGTAGAGTACACTACCTTGGACTAGGGACCATAGAGTACACTACCTTGGACTAGGGACCATAGAGTACACTACCTTGGACTAGGGACCATAGAGTACACTACCTTGGACTAGGGACCATAGAGTACACTACCTTGGACTAGGGACCATAGAGTACACTACCTTGGACTAGGGACTATAGAGTACACTACCTTGGACTAGGGACTATAGAGTACACTACCTTGGACTAGGGACCGTAGAGTACACTACCTTGGACTAGGGACCGTAGAGTACACTACCTTGGACTAGGGACCATAGAGTACACTACCTTGGACTAGGGACCGTAGAGTACACTACCTTGGACTAGGGACCATAGAGCACACTACCTTGGACTAGGGACCATAGAGCACACTACCTTGGACTAGGGACCATAGAGCACACTACCTTGGGGACCATAGTGTACACTACCTTGGACTAGGAACCGTAGAGTACACTACCTTGACTAGGGACCATAGAGTACACTACCTTGGACTAGGGACCATAGAGTACACTTCCTTGGACTAGGGACCATAGAGTACACTACCTTGGACTAGGGACCATAGAGTACACTACCTTGGACTAGGAACCGTAGAGTACACTACCTTGACTAGGGACCATAGAGTACACTACCTTGGACTAGGGACCATAGAGTACACTACCTTGGACTAGGGACCATAGAGCACACTACCTTGGACTAGGGACCATAGAGTACACTACCTTGGACTAGGGACCATAGAGTACACTACCTTGGACTAGGGACCATAGAGTACACTACCTTGGACTAGGGACCATAGAGTACACTACCTTGGACTAGGGACCATAGAGTACACTACCTTGGACTAGGGACCGTAGAGTACACTACCTTGGACTAGGGACCATAGTGTGCACTACCTTGGACTAGGGACCATAGAGTACACTACCTTGGACTAGGAACCATAGAGTACACTACCTTGGACTAGGGACCATAGAGTACACTACCTTGGACTAGGGACCATAGAGTACACTACCTTGGACTAGGGACCGTAGAGTACACTACCTTGGACTAGGGACCGTAGAGTACACTACCTTGGACTAGGAACCATAGAGTACACTACCTTGGACTAGGGACCATAGAGTACACTACCTTGGACTAGGGACCGTAGAGTACACTACCTTGGACTAGGAACCATAGAGTACACTACCTTGGACTAGGGACCATAGAGTACACTACCTTGGGGACCGTAGAGTACACTACCTTGGACTAGGAACCATAGAGTACACTACCTTGGACTAGGGACCATAGAGTACACTACCTTGGGGACCATAGAGTACACTACCTTGGACTAGGGACCATAGAGGGGAGGGGCATTTGATTTCCATGGGGGGGGGGAATTTGATTTCCGGGGGGGCTTTTGATCTCCATGGGGGGAGGGGGAAGGAATTTGATTTCCAAGGGGGGGGGGGCATTTGATTTCCGTGGGTGGGGGGGGGGGGGGGCATTTGATTTCCATGGGGGGGGGGGGGGCATTTGATTTCCTGGTGGGCGGGGGTTAGATTTCCATGGGGGGGAGGAATTTGATTTCCAAGGGGGGAGAGGGGGGGGGTGCATTTGATTTTCCATGGGGAGGGGGGGGGGGCAATTGATTTCCATGGGGGGAAATTATTATCAGACTTACTATCAGGCTTACTATCAGGCTTATTATCAGACTTACTATCAGGCTTACTATCAGGCTTACTATCAGACTTACTATCAGGCTTACTATCAGACTTACTATCAGACTTACTATCAGGCTTACTATCAGGCTTACTATCAGACTCACTATCAGACTTACTATCAGACTTACTATCAGACTTACTATCAGACTTACTATCAGACTTACTCAAAACTTGAGACATCTGTGGCATTGTGTTGTGTGACAAAACTGCACATTTTAGAGTGGCCTTTTATTGCCCCCAGCACAAGGTGCACCTGTGTAATGATCATGCTGTTTAATCAGCTTCTTGATATGCCACACCTGTCAGTGGATGGATTATCTTGGCAAAGGAGAAACGCTCACCAACAGAAATGTAAACACATTTGTGCACAACACTTTACATTTCAATATTTTTTTCTTTAACCAGGCAAGTCAGTTAAGAACAAATTCTTATTTACAATGACGGCCTACCCCGACCAAACCCGGACGACGCTGGGCCAATTGTACGCCGCCCTATGGGACTCCAAATCACGGCCGGATGAGGGACTGCAGTGACTGCAGTCTCTGGTTTCAGTGCATGCTGTGTCACATCAGTCCCAAGCCGCTGCAGTTGTCAGGAAGCGCATGCGTTTTAATTTGTTGTCTATCAATTCAGTTCATTCAATACATGATCATACTGGATCACACTGTTTCTTTCCTCACATTGTAGTCATGTATTTATATTATTACTGGTGGGTCTGACTGTGTCCGTTATAGTAACACTCCGTCCACATGGGGGCGCTGTGGCCTGTTGATGGGCTCGCCAGCCGCTGACGCGTCAAACAGAAGAAGGAAGCGATGGAGCGGAACTGAGGTCAGTTTTCCGTGTGTTCGGTCAGGTCAGTGCTTGTTTGTTTTTCTTTACGAGGTTTATCTCGGATTTGCTTATTTAGCTACCAAGCTAGAGTCTTCGGATGAACTAGCACGTGTAGTTAACCAGGCCAGCTAACTAGCTAACTAGGTAGTTATGCTGATCAAACGTGGATGTGTGTTTGTGCATGTGTGAACAAATGTTTTTTAACGTTGTACCTGGGCGACAGAATTTGTCTGAAAATCGGGGTGCAAGAAAATACATTTATAATTCTTAAAAATACATGTTTATCATAACCATTACAGATAACAAGTCTCAATTGCTAATATATATTATTCTGTCAAAAAGTACCATTTAATATTGATTTATTGAAACCTTATCGGTCTGGAAAAAGGCAGTAACCTCAGCAACGTGGGGCTTGTTTGTAGAAGTTTATGGCTGTGCAATGATGTATCCTTGTTTTGTTCCTTTAGCAGACAACACGCTCTTATTTCCAGAGCCCATATCTCAGTCAAGACACCTGTTTTATAGTAAAACCCATGATGTAATATAACAGAATAGAAAGAAGCCATTGCGAAGTGATCCGCATCTTGTGTGTGAAAGTTATTCTCAGCGATCACTTGAAACGGGACTCAATTTGGCGAGTTGAAAGACCATTTTTTCCAGTGTTGCAATCAAAAATCTATCTTTACAATATACAGATGTTAGATTTAGTTTATTCTACCTGTTATTTGGACTTTTCTAAATGAACAATTCCACATTGAACACAGCATGGTGATGAATTACAGACGCAACATCTGTTTGGTGTGTAGGACTAGGCTTAATGATTCTGATTAAAATATGCTCGTTGTCTTTATCTAATCTGTTTTAATATATTTCCAGAACCTGTCTATGTTTAGGCAGGTTACAGCCAAGCCCTGGGCTAACCAATTCTAAATGGCGCCAGCAGTTCGCAAAGTAGCCAAAGCGCAAAAATAGTCGACATGAAATTATTCCGAAACTGCAGCTCGTTGTTGGAACAAACCAATCCATTTTGTTATGTTGGTGTTGAAAACCGTTGTCATTTGGCAAGGAATGTAGCTTGTGTCTCCCATCAGTTAGATACAGAGCCTTCTGAAAGTATTCAGACCCCTTGAATTTCTTCCACATTTTGTTACATTACAGCCTTATTCTAAAATGGATGGGGAAAAATCCCTCAATCTACACACACTACCCCATAATGACATCACACTACCCCATAATGACATCACACTACCCCATAATGACATCACACTACCCCATAATGACATCACAATACCCCATAATGACATCACAATACCCCATAACGACAAAGCTAAAAAAAAAAAAAATTGCAACTGTATTAAATATTTTGAAAATATAACATGTTTACGTTCTAAATAGTATATTGTAAGATGTTCAAAACAGTGGTGGGCGGGAGGGTAGCAAAACTTTCCAGTGGGCATAACCATTCATCTTGAGGGGAGGGGGTGCAAAATGCAATCTGTTAATTATTATATCATATATAAAATGGACAGTATCTATTTTAATAGACTTGCTCAAAACATGACAAATTACCCAATGGATTATGATAACTTTCTCCTAGAAAAGTGGGGGTACAAAAACATTTGTATGCACCCCTATTTAGAAAGTGAGGATGCAGCTGCTCCATTGTTCAGGCATTATGTTAGCTAGCTATCCCCAGTTAGATAATGCTTTGTGACATTACGTTAGCTAAGTGCTGCTCCATTGTTCAGGCATTATGTTAGCTAGCTATCCCCAGTTAGATAATGCTTTGTGACATTACGTTAGCTAAGTGCTGCTCCATTGTTCAGGCATTATGTTAGCTAGCTATCCCCAGTTAGATAATGCTTTGTGACATTACGTTAGCTAAGTGCTGCTCCATTGTTCAGGCATTATGTTAGCTAGCTATCCCCAGTTAGATAATGCTTTGTGACATTACGTTAGCTAAGTGCTGCTCCATTGCTCAGGCATTATGTTAGCTAGCTATCCCCAGTTAGATAATGCTTTGTGACATTACGTTAGCTAAGTGCTGCTCCATTGTTCAGGCATTATGTTAGCTAGCTATCCCCAGTTAGATAATGCTTTGTGACATTACGTTAGCTAAGTGCTGCTCCATTGCTCAGGCATTATGTTAGCTAGCTATCCCCAGTTAGATAATGCTTTGTGACATTACGTTAGCTAAGTGCTGCTCCATTGCTCAGGCGCCTTGTGTGTGTGTTTTCAAATACAATATTGTGTGTAATCACGGGCTATTCTTTGGGTGCTGAAATCAATCGTTTTTTGGTTACTTCATTTTATTTGACATCGAAGCTCCAGTCTGCCTGCACTAGTCGCCGATCAACTCCATGGTAAATCGTAGAGTTCAGTTTAATCGGTTTAATATTGTCTTTGTCTTTTATAGATGGTGCAAATCGGTTAAAAAACGCTGCCACCATGCTGGGGACGACAACACGGGGAGACTGAGATTCCCTTATCGCTTCCGATGTTTCCAACATCCCGTCTTTTTATTTTAAGACGTTCCTGGATTATTCTCATCGGTGGTACCTGACACAGTCGAGGGATGCAAAACATCCTGAAGAAGACTAAAGCCTCTGAACAGGAACAGGAAGTCCCTCCTGCCAGTAAGGAGGATCAAATGGATGGCCACCAATTGACGGGAGAGAAAAGGAACAACTTCCTGAACATAAAGAGCAAACAGTGACAGAGTTGGAGAAAGAGAGAAAAGAGAGGAAGAAACATAAAAAGCAAAAGAAGAAAGAGAAGCGAATGGAGGTACCAGATCCTGACGAACGAACTGAAGAGAGAACTAAGAAAAAGTCAAACAAGATTCACACACAACGAGACGAGGCAATGAGTAGCTGGAAGAAAAACAAAACCCGTAATGACAGAGAGACCAAAGAGGGGATGGACAGTGGCCTCTCAGCGTCTGCAGTAGATGTCTCAGATGTAAGGGTGCCAGAGGAGGCCAGAAAGAGTAAGAAGAAGCACAAGAACAAACAAACGAAGCTTGAAGAGGGAGCGGAAAGCCGTCAGACAGTTTTAAGATTAGATGATCCTGAAATCATAGAACTATACACTGAAGCGGTTGAGGGAGGGGAAAATGTGGTAACGGAGGTACAGAAGAAAGTAAAGGAGAAGAGGAAACGAAAGAAGGAAATAGTTGGAGAGATTCAACTGAACATTTGTCCAGATGAAACAGAGCTCCCAGGTATTCTAGAACAACCTGGGAGAAAATGGAAAACAACATCGAGGCTGAAAACACAACCAGATGGAGGGGCTGTAGAGGGCAGCAGGAGAAAGAGACAACCAGATGGAGGGGCTGTAGAGGGCAGCAGGAGAAAGAGACAACCAGATGGAGGGGCTGTAGAGGGCAGCAGGAGAAAGAGACAACCAGATGGAGGGGCTGTAGAGGGCAGCAGGAGAAAGAGACAACCAGATGGAGGGGCTGTAGAGGGCAGCAGGAGAAAGAGACAACCAGATGGAGGGGCTGTAGAGGGCAGCAGGAGAAAGAGACAACCAGATGGAGGGGCTGTAGAGGGCAGCAGGAGAAAGAGACAACCAGATGGAGGGGCTGTAGAGGGCAGCAGGAGAAGAAAGAGACAACCAGATGGAGGGGCTGTAGAGGGCAGCAGGAGAAAGAGACAACCAGATAGAGGGGCTGTAGAGGGCAGCAGGAGAAAGAGACAACCAGATGGAGGGGCTGTAGAGGGCAGCAGGAGAAAGAGACAACCAGATGGAGGGGCTGTAGAGGGCAGCAGGAGAAGAAAGAGACAACCAGATGGAGGGGCTGTAGAGGGCAGCAGGAGAAAGAGACAACCAGATAGAGGGGCTGTAGAGGGCAGCAGGAGAAAGAGACAACCAGATGGAGGGGCTGTAGAGGGCAGCAGGAGAAAGAGACAACCAGATGGAGGGGCTGTAGAGGGCAGCAGGAGAAAGAGACAACCAGATGGAGGGGCTGTAGAGGGCAGCAGGAGAAAGAGACAACCAGATGGAGGGGCTGTAGAGGGCAGCAGGAGAAGAAAGAGACAACCAGATGGAGGGGCTGTAGAGGGCAGCAGGAGGAGAAAGAGACAACCAGATAGAGGGGCTGTAGAGGGCAGCAGGAGAAGAAAGAGACAACGCTGCAGAGAGTCCGACACGGGAATGGACAGTGTCCCCTCTAAGTCTGACAACAGGACTCCTGATGCTGCACCAGAATCTGAGACCGGGGAAGATGGCCCCCATACAACCACGGTTGAGACAAGCACCCAACACCGTAGACGCATCCAAAACGATAAAGCTCTCAGGTCAGTAGAAAGGAACCTCGTACACTTGTTCTAAGAGTGAATCTAGCATATTCTGAAGAGTGATTTCCCTTATTGGTGGTAGTGAACATAACCTTTGACCGTAGGATTTGCTGGTGAAAACCAGAGCTCTGTGAATCATTGTGCTGTCTACCAGAGTTTCATCTGAAACATCTTCCTGTGCAGAGACGAGGCATTTCTGTCCTGCCCTGTCAACTCAAGAGGTTTCAAAAACAGATGTTTTAGATGTTATTTAGATATTTCTCCCCTCTCTGTGTTACAGTGAAAAAGAATGGAGGGCTATGATTGAGCTCCAAGAGTTTGTTCCCAATGTTGCGTCTCTGTCTGTTTTGAGGATCAGAGTGATGATCAAGTATGATCTTGATCGATTCAAGGAATTCCGAAGACAAGGTAGGTTTATTCTTTAAACCCTCGTGGTGCTTATCGTAGGATGATGTAGCTAACTTGTCCACATGTAAGCTATGTTATGTAACATGTTACTGTGTTGATGTTTGAGAAATTGATTGACTTCTGGGGGGAAAAGAAAAATTGTGATTTCTTTTCTCCCTTAACACATGAATCCACATTCAGTGTTTGGCCCGCTGACTAAATGTGACATCATTTAGACCCAGTAGGTTAAACCAGGGCTCCAGACTGACATCATTTAGACCCAGTAGGTTAAACCAGGGCTCCAGACTGACATCATTTAGACCCAGTGGGTTAAACCAGGGCTCCAGACTGACATCATTTAGACCCAGTAGGTTAAACCAGGGCTCCAGACTGACATCATTTAGACCCAGTAGGTTAAACCAGGGCTCCAGACTGACATCATTTAGACCCAGTAGGTTAAACCAGGGCTCCAGACTGACATCATTTAGACCCAGTGGGTTAAACCAGGGCTCCAGACTGACATCATTTAGACCCAGTAGGTTAAACCAGGGCTCCAGACTGACATCATTTAGACCCAGTAGGTTAAACCAGGGCTCCAGACTGACATCATTTAGACCCAGTAGGTTAAACCAGGGCTCCAGACTGACATCATTTAGACCCAGTAGGTTAAACCAGGGCTCCTGACTGACATCATTTAGACCCAGTAGGTTAAACCAGGGCTCCAGACTGACATCATTTAGACCCAGTAGGTTAAACCAGGGCTCCAGACTGACATCATTTAGACCCAGTAGGTTAAACCAGGGCTCCAGACTGACATCATTTAGACCCAGTAGGTTAAACCAGGGCTCCAGACTGACATCATTTAGACCCAGTAGGTTAAACCAGGGCTCCAGACTGACATCATTTAGACCCAGTAGGTTAAACCAGGGCTCCAGACTGACATCATTTAGACCCAGTAGGTTAAACCAGGGCTCCAGACTGACATCATTTAGTCACGTTTTGACACCCTAAAGCCGTCTGTATACGGTAAGATTTAGACTTTGATGTGACAGTTACATCTTTTTATTTATTTGTCTCATTGGTGTGAGCTGCACAATCTACATCACCTGACTCAAGCTGTCCTTTGTGTGTGAGCCCTAGGTTACCGCTCTAGCCTGGAGCCCTAGGTTACCGCGCTAGCCTGGAGCCCTAGGTTACCGCGCTAGCCCGGAGCCCTAGGTTACCGCGCTAGCCCGGAGCCCTAGGTTACCGCGCTAGCCCGGAGCCCTAGGTTACCGCGCTAGCCCGGAGCCCTAGGTTACCGCGCTAGCCCGGAGCCCTAGGTTACCGCGCTAGCCCGGAGCCCTAGGTTACCGCGCTAGCCCGGAGCCCTAGGTTACCGCGCTAGCCCGGAGCCCTAGGTTACCGCGCTAGCCCGGAGCCCTAGGTTACCGCGCTAGCCCGGAGCCCTAGGTTACCGCGCTAGCCCGGAGCCCTAGGTTACCGCGCTAGCCCGGAGCCCTAGGTTACCGCGCTAGCCCGGAGCCCTAGGTTACCGCGCTAGCCCGGAGCCCTAGGTTACCGCGCTAGCCCGGAGCCCTAGGTTACCGCGCTAGCCCGGAGCCCTAGGTTACCGCGCTAGCCCGGAGCCCTAGGTTACCGCGCTAGCCCGGAGCCCTAGGTTACCGCGCTAGCCCGGAGCCCTAGGTTACCGCGCTAGCCCGGAGCCCTAGGTTACCGCGCTAGCCCGGAGCCCTAGGTTACCGCGCTAGCCCGGAGCCCTAGGTTACCGCGCTAGCCCGGAGCCCTAGGTTACCGCGCTAGCCCGGCGCCCTAGGTTACCGCGCTAGCCCGGAGCCCTAGGTTAAGCCTCTGTGGAATCTTCTGTCTTTTCCAGGCATTTCCCTGCGAACTGGACGATACAGCGCACAGGAGAACAAACAACTGATGAGTAACATAAAAGACTTCCTGGCTCTCACAGGGATTGAGAATGCTGCTAAACTCTTCCATACAAAGCGCTTCAAAGACGAACTGACACAAATCCAGAGGTTGAAGAGTCATCACAGGTTCCCTGAAAGAATAGGTGCGGTGTATTCTAGCCAGCTTCATAACGATAACAGATAAAGTTTCATCCCCACATTTATATCCCTGTCTTTAGCATAAATAAGTAGGCTAAGGGATTTCCTAGAAAACTGATCTCCTCTCCCTAACCTGTTGCAGCTGAAGGAATCCCAAGGCCTTGGCATAAGGTCTATAGTCGTGGTGGGAGGAAAATGTTTGATGGTAGCAGCTACAAGGGCAGGTAAGACTGGGCTAGTTACTTTAAGGATCTGACAACGCTAATAATGGCCTTTGACTGTGTACTAAAGTATAGTGATATTGAATTGGAACTACCAACTGTGCTGTTTCTCCTGACACGAAGGTCGTTATACTGTGGCTTTTTACAGACTTATTACTTGAATGTTTCTATGAATTTTTAGACGAAGGTTCAGCGAAGATGAACTTTACTCTTTGAAAAAACTGCAGACGTTGCACGGCAACAATTGGGTGAAGATCTCGCAGTTGACTGGCCGGAGTGAAACGCCCCTCAGGAAGCGTTTTTCTCAGATGTGTAAGTCATTAGGAACTTGAATCAAATATAATGACTAGAGGTCGACCGATTATGATTTTTCAACTCCGATTCCGATACCGATTATTGGAGGACCAAAAAATTAAATTCCTTGCTCAGAACGTGAGAACATATGAAAGTTGGTGGTTCCTTTTAACATGAGTCTTCAATATTCCCAGGTAAGAAGTTTTAGGTTGTAGTTAATATAGGAATTATTGGACTATTTCTCTCTATACGATTTGTATTTCATATACCTTTGACTATTGGATGTTCTTATAGGCACTTTAGTATTGCCAGTGTAACAGTATAGCTTCCGTCCCTCTCCTCGCTCCTACCTGGGCTCGAACCAGGAACACATCGACAACAGCCACCCTCGAAGCAGCGTTACCCATGCAGAGCAAGGGGAACAACTACTCCAAGTCTCAGAGCGAGTGACGTTTGAAACGCTATTAGCGCGCACCCCGCTAACTAGCAAGCCATTTCACATTGGTTACACCAGCCTAATCTCGGGAGTTGATGGGCTTGAAGTCATAAACAGCGCAATGCTTGAAGCACAACGAAGAGCTGCTGGCAAAACCCAGGAAAGTGCTGTTTGAATGAATGCTTACGAGCCTGCTGCTGCCTACCACCGCTCAGTCAGACTGCTCTATCAAATCATAGACTTAGTTATAACATAATAACACACAGAAATACGAGCCTTTGGTCATTAATATGGTCGAATCCGTAAACTATCATCTCGAAAACAAAAAGTTTATTCTTTCAGTGAAATATGGAACCGTTCCGTATTTTATCTAACGGGTGGCATCCATCAGTCTAAATATTCCTGTTACATTGCACAACCTTCAATGTTATGTCATAATTACGTACAATTCTGGCAAATTAGGCGGCCCAAGCTGTTGCATATACACTGACTCTGTGTGCAATGAACGCAAGAGAAGTGACACAATTTCACCTGGTTAATATTGCCTGCTAACCTGGATTTCTTTTAGCTAAATATGCATGTTTAAAAATATATACTTCTGTGTAGAAAGGCATTGATGTTTATGGTTAGGTACACGTTGGAGCTACGATACGCACCGCATCGATTATATGCAACGCAGGACAGGCTAGATAAACTAGTAATATCATCAACCATGTGTAGTTAACTAGTGATTATGATTGATTGATTGTTTTTTTATAAGATAAGTTTAATGCTAGCTAGCAACTTACCTTGGCTTCTTACTGCATTCGCGTAACAGGCAGGCTCCTCGTGGAGTGCAATGTAATCAGGTGGTTAGAGCGTTGGACTAGTTAACTGTAAGGTTGCAAGATCGATTCCCTGAGATGACAAGGCGAAAATCTGTCGTTCTGCCCCTGAACGAGGCAGTTAACCCACCGTTCCTAGACAGTCATTGAAAATAAGAATGTGTTCTTGACTGACTTGTTAAATAAAGATTAAATAAAGGTGTAAAAAAAAATCTGCCAAATCGGTGTCCAAAAATACCGATTTCCGATTGTTATGAAAACTTGAAGTCAGCCCTAATTAATCGGCCGTTCCGATTAACGGGTCGACCTCTAATAATGACTCTTGATCCTTACCTGACATCCTGCTTCACTTCTTTTGGGGACATTTTGTTACCAGCGTTGTCTGAACAACGGTCCCTCTTTGTTTGGTGTGTGTGTTTTTCAGTCGCAAACTTAGGTTCTTGGAGCGAAGAAGAACTGAAGAGACTCATGGAAGCTGTTCGAGACCACCTGCTGGGACAGGTGGAGCCTGGCAGAGGACATGCCACCATCAGGAAAGACAAGCTGTACAACAACATCCCCTGGACAGATGTATGCCGGAGGGTTAGGACACGCCACCGGGACCAGTGTAGAATGAAATGGTTGGTACTACAGAGTTTCATGGTTAACTGCTGCAAAAAATACAATAAAAATGGCTGACATTTTCACAGTGAAAAATAATTATGCATAGTGCAGAAATTACCGTAAAATACATTATGATCTTCCAGGGTGATTTAATTTGAAACTTTTCTTCAACAATGTGCTTTATAAAGAAATTGGTATTCATGTATCGCTCACTAATCTTTCATGGACAGACTGGAAACATAAATTGTACCGTAGAATCTGTCAAGAGACTATTGGATGTGTCAGACTAACAGTGAAATGCTGACTGAGGGGTTCTTATCCAACCATGCAGAGTTAAAGATAAAATAGACATAGTGACACAAGGAGTAAATACTCAGTGAATAACTATAATGAGTAAAAATAACATGGTTATATACAGGAAGTAGAAAATAACATGGCTATATACAGGAAGTAGAAAATAACATGGCTATATACAGGAAGTAGAAAATAACATGGCTATATACAGGGAGTAGAAAATAACACGGCTATATATAGGAAGTAGAAAATAACATGGCTATATACAGGTAATAGAAAATAACACGGCTATATACAGGAAGTAGAAAATAACACGGCTATATACAGGAAGTAGAAAATAACACGGCTATATACAGGAAGTAGAAAATAACACGGCTATATACAGGAAGTAGAAAATAACACGGCTATATACAGGAAGTAGAAAATAACATGGCTATATACAGGAAGTAGAAAATAACATGGCTATATACAGGAAGTAGAAAATAACATGGCTATATACAGGGAGTAGAAAATAACACGGCTATATATAGGAAGTAGAAAATAACATGGCTATATACAGGTAATAGAAAATAACACGGCTATATACAGGAAGTAGAAAATAACACGGCTATATACAGGAAGTAGAAAATAACACGGCTATATACAGGTAATAGAAAATAACACGGCTATATACAGGAAGTAGAAAATAACATGGCTATATACAGGAAGTAGGAAATAACACGGCTATATACAGGTAATAGAAAATAACACGGCTATATACAGGAAGTAGAAAATAACACGGCTATATACAGGTAATAGAAAATAACACGGCTATACACAGGAAGTAGGAAATAACACGGCTATATACAGGAAGTAGAAAATAACACGGCTATACACAGGAAGTATGAAATAACACGGCTATATACAGGAAGTAGAAAATAACACGGCTATATACAGGAAGTAGAAAATAACACGGCGGGGGCCTCCCGGGTGGCGCAGTGCTAACTGCGCCACCAGAGTCTCTGGGTTCGCCCCCAGGCTCTGTCGCAGCCGGCCGCGACCGGGAGGTCCGTGGGGCGACGCACAATTGGCATAGCTTCGTCCGGGTAAGGGAGGGTTTGGCCGGTAGGGATTTCCTTGTCTCATCGCGCTCCAGCGACTCCTGTGGCGGGCTGGGCGCAGTGCGTGCTAACCAAGGGGGCCAGGTGCACGGTGTTTCCTCCGACACATTGGTGCGGCTGGCTTCCGGGTTGGAGGCGCGCTGTGTTAATCAATCAATTTTCAATCAATTTTATTTTATATAGCCCTTCGTACATCAGATAATATCTCGAAGTGCTGTACAGAAACCCAGCCTAAAACCCCAAACAGCTAGAATGCAGGTGTAGAAGCACGGTGGCTAGGAAAAACTCCCTAGAAAGGCCAAAACCTAGGAAGAAACCTAGAGAGGAACCAGGCTATGAGGGGTGGCCAGTCCTCTTCTGGCTGTGCCGGGTGGAGATTATAACAGAACTATGCCAAGATGTTCAAAAATATTCATAAGTGACAAGCATGGTCAAATAATAATCTTGAATAATTTTCAGTTGGCTTTTCATAGCTGATCATTAAGAGTTGAAAAACAACAGGTCTGGGACAGGTGGCGGATCCATAACCGCAGGCAGAACAGCTGAAACTGGAATAGCAGCAAGGCCAGGCGGACTGGGGACAGCAAGGAGTCACCACGGGCGGCAGTCCCGACGCATGGTCCTAGGGCCCAGGTCCTCCGAGAGAAAGAAAGAGAGAAGGAGAAAATTAGAGAGAGCCAAGATTTTCAAAATGTTCATAAATGACAAGCATGGTCAAATAATAATCAGGAATAAATCTCAGTTGGCTTTTCATAGCCGATCATTAAGAGTTGAAAACAGCAGGTCTGGGACAGGTAGGGGTTTCGTAACCGCAGGCAGAACAGTTAAAGTTAAAGAAGCAGTGCGGCTTGGTTGGGTTGTGCTTCGGAGGACGCATGACTTTCGACCTTCGTCTCTCCCGAGCCCGTACGGGAGTTGTAGCGATGAGACAAGATAGTAATTACTAGCGATTGGATACCACGAAAATTGGGGAAAAAGGGGATAAAATTTAAAAAAAAAAAAATAATAATAATAATCAAAATAACACGGCTATATACAGGAAGTAGAAAATAACACGGCTATATACAGGAAGTAGAAAATAACACGGCTATACAGTCCACTGGGAAAATATTAACTTTTTTTCTAAAATGGATTAAATAAATGAAAATATCAATCTATATATACAATAAAATTCAGACATTTTTGCGAAAATAATGAAAACCTTTTTTACATAAGAATTCAGACCCTTTGCTATGAGACTCAAAATTGAGCTCAGGTGCATCCTGTTTCCATTGATCATCCTTGAGATGTTTCTATAACTTGATTGTGCAACAACACATCTGCCACGCTGATCCTCAACACGGGGGCCCCTCAGGGGTGTGTACTTAGTCCCCTCCTGTACTCCCTGTTCACCCACGACTGCGTGGCCAAACACGACTCCAACACCATCATTAAGTTAGCTGACAACACAACAGTGGTAGCCTGATCTCCGACAACGATGAGACAGCCTATAGGGATGAGGTTAGAGACCTGGCAGTGTGGTGCCAGGACAACAGCCTCTCCCTCAACATGAGCAAGACAAAAGAGCTGATCGTCGACTACAGGAAAAGGAGGACCGAACACGCCCCCATTATCATCGACGGGGCTGTAGTGGAGCGGGTCGAAAGTTTCAAGTGACTTGGTGTCCACATCACCAACGAACTATCATGGTCCAAACACATCAAGACAGTCGTGAAGAGGGCACGACAACACCTCTTCCCCCTCAGGAGGCTGAAAAGATTTGGCATGGGTCCCCAGATCCTCAAAAGGTTCTACAGCTGCACCATCGAGAGCATCCTGACCGGTTGCATCACCGCCTGGTATGGCAACTGCTCGGCCTCCAATCGCAATTCGCTACAGAGGGTAGTGTGTACGGCCCAGTACATCACTGGGGCCAAGCTTCCTGCCATCCAGGACCTCTATACCAGGCGGTGTCAGAGGAAGGCCTAAAACATTGTCAGACTCCAGTCACCCAAGTCATAGACTGTTCTCTCTGCTACCGCGCGGCAATTGGTACCAGAGCACCAAATCTAGGACCAAAAGGCTCCTTAACAGCTTCTGCCATGAGACTGCTGAACAATTAGTCAAATGGCCACCTGGACTATGGACTATTTACATTGACTCCCCCCTTTCTTGAACTGCATTGTTGGTTAAGGGCTTGTAAGTAAGCAGTTGTTGAATTCGGCGCATGTGACAAATAAAGTTTGATTATAAATGATTTGGAAAGGCATACACCTGTCTATATATAAGGTCCCACAGGGCCTTGGTCAGAGAGGTGACCAATAACCCGATGGTCCCTCTGACAGAGCTCCAGAGTTCCTCTGTGGAGAAGGGAGAACCTTCCAGAAGGACAACCATCTCTGCAGCACTCCACCAATCAGGCCTTTATGGTAGAGTGGCCAGACAGTAAAAGGCACATGACAGCCCGCTTGGAGTTTGACAAAAGGCACCTAAAGGACACTCAGACCATGAGAAACAAGATTCTCTGGTCTGATGAAACCAAGATTGAACTCTTTGGCCTGAATGCCAAGTGTCACATCTGGAGGAGACCTGGCACCATCCCTACGGTGAAGCATGGTGGTGGCAGCATCATGCTGTGGGGATGTTTTTCAGCGGCAGGGACTGGAAAACTTGTCGGGATCGAGGGAAAGATGAACAGAGAGATCCTTGATGAAAACCTGCTCCAGAGCAACCAGGACCTCAGACTCGAGCAAAGGTTTGCCTTCCAACAGGACAACGACCTTAAGCACACAGCCAAGACAACGCAGGAGTGGCTTCGGGACAAGTCTGAATGTCCTTGAGTGGCCCAGCCAGAGCCCGGATTTGATCCCAATCTAACATCTGTGGAGAGACCTGAAAATAACTGTGCAGAGACGCTCCCCATCCAACCTGACAGAGCTTGAGAGGATCTGCAGAGAAGAATGGGATACATTTCTAAAAAAGCTATTTTTGCCTTGTCATTATGGGATATTATGTGTAGTCCAGGGGGGGGGGGGGGGGTTTAAAGTAATTTTAGTATAAGGCTGTAAGGTAACAATGTGGAAAAAGTCAAGGGGTCTGAATACCTTCCGTATGCACTGTACGTCAAACTTCTGCCATAGCCAGTTGGCAAGTATGCCAATATTTCTCTTTTGCCAGTCAACCTTATGGAAATGGCACTGTTAAGATTCTATGTGACTTATGTTATGCAGGGAAATTAGCAGAAATTATTAATATATCTTACACAATGTTAGTTGTTAGTTAACCCAGATGAATTGCTCGCTAAACTCTAGTTAAATAGTCGTCTCGTTAATAACTCAAACTGTTCTTTTGCACGTTGCACAATTCTTGCACTATGACAATGTCTCCCTTGTTTTGTTTCCAGAAGCGTTCAGATTCAGAACATTGTCTTTTGAGACGTCTCTTCTCCTGTTTCCAGGTTGGGTGTTATGGCACACAAAATGACACATGGACAACCAGTATTCAGCGGAGGTGTGAAAACTGTAAAGGCTAAAGTGGATTTGATCAAAGCGTGAGTCATGTGAAGATTTTTTAATTCAATATATGCTATTGTAGAATTGTTTAGTTTATTTTCTTTGGAAGATTTATTAGCCCAGTGTAGTGACTTACTAATGTGGTGTACTTTTGCCAATGTTGATTCAATGTCATTTTGACCTTTCAGGTTGAACGCAATGCAGGTGGAAGATGCAACAGATATTGACTGGGAAGAAATTGCTCACACAATTGGGTAAGTGGGTTTTATTATACACAGATTCTACTTTGTTTTAGACAATGTTGTATTTTTATTATAAATGACATTTTCAGTGACAGAGGTTTGTATTATGTTAGTATTTACGTTTCGATTCTCAAATCTCTTGACACAACGCAGATGTTTTAATTGTCTACGAACTCGGTCGATAACCGTCAAAGAAAGGGGGATCTGTAGAGTACAAGCACAGCCTTTGTTTCCTGTCTTCTAGAAGTGAGGAGTACAACTGCACATGGCAGGGTCATTGTGGTTTATGTGTGTGGGAATGCAGTGTTATGTGCTAACATTTCTTTCATGTCCAAAGGGGTGTGACTCCTTGCTACGTGCAGATGCACTACCACAAGCTGAAAGTAGCCAAAGTGCCATTGAGACAGAGCATGTCTTTCTGTGGTAGGTACAAGCTGAAAGTAGCCAAAGTGCCATTGAGACAGAGCATGTCTTTCTGTGGTAGGTACAAGCTGAAAGTAGCCAAAGTGCCATTGAGACAGAGCATGTCTTTCTGTGGTAGGTACAAGCTGCTGTCATACACACAGTTTACAATCCCTATGTGTTTTAGGTTGGAGGTTTTTAGAATAGTTGAGTCCAAGTCACTATGATCAGTGTTCCGGTGACATCACTTCCAAGGGACAGGAAGTTTAACCTTTCAGTGATACCCATCCCGGATCCGGGAGCATCCTCATATAAAAGCTGACTAGCATAGCATAGCCTAGCCTAACGGGACAGGAATATCATATAATATAGTTTCATGAAATCACAAGTCCAATACAGCAAATGAAAGATAAACATCTTGTGAATCCAGCCATCATTTCTGATTTTTAAAATGTTTTACAGCGAAAACACAATATGTATTTCTATTTGCTAACCACAATAGCCAAAAACACAACGCCATGTTTTCACCATGTTTCCACCGCAAAGGTAGCTTTCACAAAACCCAGAAATAGAGATAAAATTAATCACTAACCAAGAACAACTTCATCAGATGACAGTCTTATAACATCATGTTATACAATACATTTATGTTTTGTTCGAAAATGTGCATATTTATAGCTACAAATCCTGGTTTTACATTGCAGCCACCATCACAAATAGCACCAAAGCAGCCAGAATAATTACTGAGAGCAACGTGAAATACATAAATACTCATCATAAAACATTTATGAAAAATACATGGTGTACAGCAAATGAAATATAAACATCTTGTGAATCCAGCCAATATTTCCGATTTTAAGTGTTTTACAGCGAAAACACAATATAGAATTATATTAGCTTACCACAATAGCCAAACACACAAAGGCATTTATTCACCGCCAACATAGCTTTCGCAAAAACCAGCTATAGATATAAAATTAATCACTAACCTTTGGACAACTTCATCAGATGACAGTCTTATAACATCATGTTATACAATACATTTATGTTTTGTTAGAAAATGTGCATATTTAGAGGTACAAATCCTGGTTTTACATTGTGAATACGTAGCCACAATACGCCAAAATGTCCAGAGATATTTTGGACATTCACCTAATCTAACCAAAGAACTCATCATAAACTTTACATAAAAATACTTGTTGTATGGCAAATGAAAGATACACTGGCTCTTAATGCAACCGCTGTGTTAGATTTTTAAAATAACTTTACCACAACATACAGCATGCATTATTGTGAGACAGCGCTCACCTATTCTCCGCCGTGTTGGAGTCAACATATTACACAGAAATACGAAATAACATCATAAATGTTGTCTTACTTTTGCTGAGCTTCCATCAGAATGTTGTGCAAGGAGTCCTAGGTCCAGAATAAATCGTTGTTTGGTTTTAGAATGTCCATTTCTTCTGTCGAATTTGGCTAGCATTGTGGAGCGCACGTGTCCATCATCTCTTGACACATGGAACGAAAAATTCCGAATAAACTGGTCAAACTCGGTTGAAAATCCTACTTTATGATGTTCTTCTCATATGTATCCAATAAAATGAGAGCCGGAGCAATTCGTCGTGTATACCGAACGCTTTTCAGAAGACAATGTGAGGTTCCCCGGCACGCAGATGAAAACTGACAAAAGGGCGGACCTGTCACTCCAAAAGCTCTTATTCGGCCTCACATCAAGCTAGACACCCCATTCAACCTTCCACTGCCTGTTGACATCTAGTGGAAGGCGTATGAAGTGCATACAGATCGATAAATAAAAGCCAGTTGAATAGGCAGGCCCTGACACAGAGCCTCGTTTTCAGATTTTTCACTTCCTATATGGAAGTTTGCTGCCAAATGAGTTCTGTTTTACTCACAGATATAATTCAAACGGCTTTAGAAACTTCAGAGTGTTTTCTATCCAATAGTAATGATAATATGCATATTGTATGATCTAGAATAGAGTACGAGGCCGTTTAAATTGGGCACGATTCTTTTCCAAAGTGAAAACAGCGCCCCCCTATTCACAAGAAGATAAGCTAGCTCCATTTTGACTGCATGTTCTAAACCTCCTATTCATCTCCAGCACTATACAAGTCCACATATGTGTAAATGACGTGTTTCTACATTCGGAAAGAGATGAAAACCTACAAAGAAAATGCCGCGTGTCATCACATGTAACAACACTGATTGCCCTCCCAAAAAATGTGGAAATCCCCTTCAAATATAATGATGCTTTGAGGAAGAATCTTGTTGTTTTCTGGACACATTTACTAATTTCATGTATATGTGTTTTACTTTCAGAGATCATTGATTTCCTGTACAGTAGTGTTCTGCCCAAGTTTGAAGTGCTCCTCCGACACAGTCAGACTGAGTCAGGGGAGACCGAGTCCAGAGATCTCCACCAGGTTCAGACTGAGTCAAGGGAGACTGAGTCCAGAGACGATCCACAAGAGCTCTTCCTGCTCTCAGAGATCTTTGAAAATGAGGACGACTGAGATTATTACAGCGAGGTTCAGAACAGTTGATTATCAATCATTTTTATCTCTGCAAGCTTTATTTTTTAATGTTATTTCAAAGGCAGCTTTTGAAAAGAGTCATTTGGATGTAGACGGTGAAAATCTATTGAATGATCCTGAACATGCTGGTTAGGAGTTTTCCTTCTCTGAAATTCCCTGATACAGAAGTCCTGGATGCTTTGTTAACATTAGACGTGATTACACCCCCAGGGGCTGAGCATCTGGAGCCTGGTCTGCTTATGTGTGCAGCCACCCCTTATTGCTTTGTTAACATTAGACATGATTACACCCCCAGGGGCTGAGCATCTGGAGCCTGGTCTGCTTATGTGTGCAGCCACCCCTTATTCCTGCATCAGTAGCCCATATTTTTAATGTAACATTGTTATCAGGAAGTATTAAAAGAACATGGACGTATGTGCCCACACTTCATAAGGACGGTAGTGACTTACTCACTTTTCAACACTTCCTTGTTTAGCTGAGATTCTTGAATCCTTGATCAATGTACAACTCAATGTACAACTCTGGTCCCGTGTGGCTCAGTTGGTAGAGCATGGCGCTTGCAACGCCAGGGTTGTGGGTTCAATTCCCACGGGGGGACCAGGGTTCAATTCCCACGGGGGGGACCAGGATGAATATGTATGAACTTTCCAATTTGTAAGTCGCTCTGGATAAGAGCTTCTGCTAAATGACTTAAATGTAAATGTTTGTTCTTTTTTAAAAATCTGATAATTGTATTCTTATTATAAACCAATCAGGGTTTTAGCCCTGGTTATAATACTACCACTGCAACTACGCTAGTTGTTAATTATCTTGTCGATGCCTGGGATGCTGAAAAGATCTGTGCTGCCTTGTTCATTGACCTGTCAAAGACGTTCGATACTGTTGATCATTCTGTTTTACTGAAGAAATGATCAAGAGTCGTCCTGGGATATACAGCCTGTTCAGAGTCTGCAACACCACTAAGCAAGCGGCACCATGAAGATCAAGGAGCTCTCTCTTGCTTAGTGGTGTTGCAGACTCTGGGGCCTTTCAGAACAGAAATATTTATATATATACACTGAGATCATGTGACACTTAGATTGCACACAGGTGGACTTTATTTAACTAATTATGTAACTTCTGAAGGTAATTGGTTGCACCAGATCTTATTTAGGGACTTCATTTCAAAGGGGGTGAATACATTTGCACCCAACACTTTTCCATATATTTCTTTCTTCAAATTTTTGGAAACAAGTAATTTTTTTCATTTCACTTCACCAATTTGGACAATTTTGTGTTTGTCAATTGCATGAAATCCAAATAAAATCCATTTAAATTAAAGATTGTAAGGCGACAAAATAGGAAAAACTCCAAGGGGATGAATACTTTTGCAAGGCGCTGTAGGTGTTACCAATGTGGGAAACGTATGGTTTTCTTTCTATGACAAAATGATGTTTGATCAAAAGTTGTAAAGATCTTGAGTTTAGTTGGTTGGCTTGCTATTGTTAGCAAACATGGCTAGTCTTTTCCTCGACTACAATAGAAAATACATCATCCTCTGGTGAAGACGGCATGTTACCTCCTCGTCCAAGCCATTCTCCGAGTTGTCGTCCGTCATGTGGAATGCAGTTTTGGGCTGAACCGAGAAGAAACTTACGTCACCCCTACAGTTGACCAATCACAGACGAAGGGGCATAGACTTCCGATACCGAACTTCGACTTGCCTCAAGAAAATTGCTGGTGTGCACGAACCTTGCTGAACCAAAAAGTCAACATTTCTTCAAACTACTAAAAGCAAAAAACTTTTACGAACTGTTTTGGATGGGAAGCATGCGCTAGAAGCCAAGCATAATGCTTTGTGTAAATAAAGCATAGCCTACCAGAAACTATCACAAGAGCAGAAGATACTAAATATGTAGGTATTAACTACGACGGATCTCAATAACCGCCATCGTCTAATTAACGTCACTTTGCTTAGTTAGCCAAAACGAATCAAAGGCATAAAAACACCACACGTATTATTTAATCATTACACAACTCTTATCCAAATTATAGGATCTGTGTCGCTCTATGAACTGACCACAGTCCGACCAACAGATTAACACAGGACCTCTAAAAATAAATCCACTGTATTTTTATTTAACCTTCAAAACAGATTGAGATAAAAAAAAAAAATCTATTTACAAGAGAGCCCTGTACACATTACAATAAAAAAAGAAAGAATATTAAAACATACGTGTATAAAATATAATTCAGCACAAAATAAACATGAATAAAATCAATCCCATTCAACTACATAGAGGTCCTAAATCAATCCCTTTCAACTACATAGAGGTCCTAAATCAATCCCTTTCAACTATATAGAGGTCCTAAATCAATCCCTTTCAACTATATAGAGGTCCTAAATCAATCCCTTTCAACTACATAGAGGTCCTAAATCAATCCCATTCAACTACATAGAGGTCCTAAATCAATCCCATCCAACTACATAGAGGTCCTAAATCAATCCCATCCAACTACATAGAGGTCCTAAATCAATCCCATTCAACTACATAGAGGTCCTAAATCAATCCCAGTCAACTACATAGAGGTCCTAAATCAATCCCAGTCAACTACATAGAGGTCCTAAATCAATCCCATCCAACTACATAGAGGTCCTAAATCAATCCCATTCAACTACATAGAGGTCCTAAATCAATCCCAGTCAACTACATAGAGGTCCTAAATCAATCCCACCCAACTACATAGAGGTCCTAAATCAATCCCATCCAACTACATAGAGGTCCTAAATCAATCCCAGTCAACTACATAGAGGTCCTAAATCAATCCCATCCAACTACATAGAGGTCCTAAATCAATCCCAGTCAACTACATAGAGGTCCTCAACCAGTAATGTGAACTGCCTGGGTGACATCAGCACATCTAACTGCAGTGAACTCTGCAGATTGTTCCACAAATTAGGGGCAAATAAACAACGCCGCTTTTCCCCAAATCTGTGGAGACTGAAGGGATCTCCAGTGTTACCCATTCCTGTGGACGGGTTTGGTAACTTAATAAAGTTACATATAGAGAGAGAGTTTGTCACATTGCTTTGTAAATAAATGAGAATGCAGCTCTCTTCTGACAGAGAAGTCCATCCCACATTTTATACAGACTACAAGGATGAGTCCTAAAATTGTCCCGTGATAAAACGTATTGCTGATTGGTAGACGGCGGCCAAGGGTTTTAAAACAGAGGTTGCCTGTAAACTACATCACCAAAATCCAATACAGGGAGAAGTGGTGTTTGAACAATCATTCTCCTGTTTTTAATACTGAGGCCTCATTTATTTAGATATAAAAAAACTATCTTAGATCTTAGCTTCTAAGTCAAATTTTCTATATGAGTTACGAAGGATAACCTGTCATAAATCCAGACACCCAGGTACTGATATTGAGAAACGAGCTCAGTTTGGGATCCATTTATAGGGCAGATATGCAGGTCCTCAGGGTCAACATGTCGTGACCTAGAGAACAGCATGAACTTGGTTTTACTTGAATTTAACACTAAAGATCTGTAAGGGATTTCTGAATTGGATCAAAGTCATACTGAAGTTCATGAATGGCCTGCTGCACCGAGGGTCAGCCCTAACCCTGAGGTGGTACCGAGGGTCAGCCCTAACCCTGAGGTGGTACCGAGGGTCAACCCTAACCCTGAGGTGGTACCGAGGGTCAGCCCTAACCCTGAGGTGGTACCGAGGGTCAACCCTAACCCTGAGGTGGTACCGAGGGTCAGCCCTAACCCTGACCCTAACCCTGAGGTGGTACCGAGGGTCAACCCTAACCCTGAGGTGGCACCGAGGGTCAGCCCTAACCCTGAGGTGGTACCGAGGGTCAGCCCTAACCCTGAGGTGGTACCGAGGGTCAGCCCTAACCCTGAGGTGGTACCGAGGGTCAGCCCTAACCCTGAGGTGGTACCGAGGGTCAACCCTAACCCTGAGGTGGTACCGAGGGTCAGCCCTAACCCTGAGGTGGCACCGAGGGTCAGCCCTAACCCTGACCCTAACCCTGAGGTGGCACCGAGGGTCAACCCTAACCCTGAGGTGGTACCGAGGGTCAGCCCTAACCCTGAGGTGGTACCGAGGGTCAGCCCTAACCCTGAGGTGGTACCGAGGGTCAACCCTAACCCTGAGGTGGTACCGAGGGTCAGCCCTAACCCTGAGGTGGCACCGAGGGTCAGCCCTAACCCTGACCCTAACCCTGAGGTGGTACCGAGGGTCAGCCCTAACCCTGAGGTGGTACCGAGGGTCAGCCCTAACCCTGACCCTAACCCTGAGGTGGTACCGAGGGTCAACCCTAACCCTGAGGTGGTACCGAGGGTCAGCCCTAACCCTGAGGTGGTACCGAGGGTCAGCCCTAACCCTGAGGTGGTACCGAGGGTCAACCCTAACCCTGAGGTGGTACTGAGGGTCAGCCCTAACCCTGAGGTGGCACCGAGGGTCAGCCCTAACCCTGACCCTAACCCTGAGGTGGTACCGAGGGTCAGCCCTAACCCTGAGGTGGTACCGAGGGTCAACCCTAACACTGACCCTAACCCTGAGGTGGCACCGAGGGTCAGTCCTAACCCTGAGGTGGTACCGAGGGTCAGCCCTAACCCTGAGCCTAACCCTGAGGTGGTACCGAGGGTCAGCCCTAACCCTGAGGTGGTACCGAGGGTCAACCCTAACACTGACCCTAACCCTGAGGTGGCACCGAGGGTCAGTCCTAACCCTGAGGTGGTACCGAGGGTCAGCCCTAACCCTGAGCTGGTACCGAGGGTCAGCCCTAACCCTGAGCTGGTACCGAGGGTCAGCCCTAACCCTGAGCTGGTACCGAGGGTCAGCCCTAACCCTGAGGTGGTATCGAGGGTCAACCCTAACCCTGAGGTGGTATCGAGGGTCAGCCCTAACCCTGAGGTGGTACCGAGGGTCAGCCCTAACCCTGAGGTGGTATCGAGGGTCAGCCCTAACCCTGAGGTGGTACCGAGGGTCAGCCCTAACCCTGAGGTGGTACCGAGGGTCAACCCTAACCCTGAGGTGGTACCGAGGGTCAGCCCTAACCCTGAGGTGGCACCGAGGGTCAGCCCTAACCCTGACCCTAACCCTGAGGTGGTACCGAGGGTCAGCCCTAACCCTGAGGTGGTACCGAGGGTCAGCCCTAACCCTGACCCTAACCCTGAGGTGGTACCGAGGGTCAACCCTAACCCTGAGGTGGTACCGAGGGTCAGCCCTAACCCTGAGGTGGTACCGAGGGTCAGCCCTAACCCTGAGGTGGTACCGAGGGTCAACCCTAACCCTGAGGTGGTACCGAGGGTCAGCCCTAACCCTGAGGTGGTACCGAGGGTCAACCCTAACACTGACCCTAACCCTGAGGTGGCACCGAGGGTCAGTCCTAACCCTGAGGTGGTACCGAGGGTCAGCCCTAACCCTGAGCTGGTACCGAGGGTCAGCCCTAACCCTGAGCTGGTACCGAGGGTCAGCCCTAACCCTGAGCTGGTACCGAGGGTCAGCCCTAACCCTGAGGTGGTATCGAGGGTCAGCCCTAACCCTGAGGTGGTATCGAGGGTCAGCCCTAACCCTGAGGTGGTACCGAGGGTCAACCCTAACCCTGAGGTGGTACCGAGGGTCAACCCTAACCCTGAGGTGGTACCGAGGGTCAACCCTAACCCTGAGGTGGTACCGAGGGTCAGCCCTAACCCTGAGGTGGTACCGAGGGTCAGCCCTAACCCTGAGGTGGTACCGAGGGTCAGCCCTAACCCTGATCCTAACCCTGAGGTGGCACCGAGGGTCAGCCCTAACCCTGAGGTGGTACCGAGGGTCAGCCCTAACCCTGACCCTAACCCTGAGGTGGTACCGAGGGTCAACCCTAACCCTGAGGTGGTACCGAGGGTCAACCCTAACCCTGAGGTGGTACCGAGGGTCAACCCTAACCCTGACCCTAACCCTGAGGTGGTACCGAGGGTCAACCCTAACCCTGAGGTGGTACCGAGGGTCAGCCCTAACCCTGACCCTAACCCTGAGGTGGTACCGAGGGTCAGCCCTAACCCTGACCCTAACCCTGAGGTGGTACCGAGGGTCAACCCTAACCCTGAGGTGGTACCGAGGGTCAGCCCTAACCCTGACCCTAACCCTGAGGTGGTACCGAGGGTCAACCCTAACCCTGAGGTGGTACCGAGGGTCAACCCTAACCCTGAGGTGGTACCGAGGGTCAACCCTAACCCTGAGGTGGTACCGAGGGTCAGCCCTAACCCTGAGGTGGTACCGAGGGTCAACCCTAACCCTGAGGTGGTACTGAGGGTCAACCCTAACCCTGAGGTGGTACCGAGGGTCAGCCCTAACCCTGACCCTAACCCTAAGGTGGTACCGAGGGTCAGCCCTAACCCTGAGGTGGTACCGAGGGTCAACCCTAACCCTGACCCTAACCCTGAGGTGGTACCGAGGGTCAACCCTAACCCTGACCCTAACCCTGAGGTGGTACCGAGGGTCAACCCTAACCCTGAGGTGGCACCGAGGGTCAACCCTAACCCTGACCCTAACCCTGAGGTGGTACCGAGGGTCAACCCTAACCCTGAGGTGGTACCGAGGGTCAGCCCTAACCCTGAGGTGGTACCGAGGGTCAACCCTAACCCTGAGGTGGCACAGGAATATAAAACTGTGTCATCTGCATAGAGATGAATGTTACAAGTATTAACAGTGTTTCCTATTTCATTAATATACAAGGTGAACAATAATGGACCCAAAATCAAACCTTGAGGAACACCTTTTTGAATCTCAAGAAATTCTGATTTAACCCCATCTATCAAGATGGCCTGAGTTCTGTCGCTAAGATAATTCTGATTTAACCCCATCTATCAAGTTCTGTCACTAAGATAATTCTGATGTAACCCCATCTATCAAGATGGCCTGAGTTCTGTCACTCGGATAATTCTGATGTAACCCCATCTATCAAGATGGCCTGAGTTCTGTCACTCGGATAATTCTGAAACCATGAACAGGCTGTATATCCCAGGACGACTCTTGATCATTTCTTCAGTAAAACAGAATGATCAACAGTATCGAACGTCTTTGACAGGTCAATGAACAAGGCAGCACAGATCTTTTTAGCATCCCAGGCATCGACAAGATAATTAACAACTAGCGTAGTTGCAGTGGTAGTATTATAACCAGGGCTAAAACCCTGATTGGTTTATAATAAGAATACAATTATCAGATTTTTAAAAAAGAACAAACATTTACATTTAAGTCATTTAGCAGAAGCTCTTATCCAGAGCGACTTACAAATTGGAAAGTTCATACATATTCATCCTGGTCCCCCCCCGTGGGAATTGAACCCTGGTCCCCCCGTGGGCATTGAACCCACAACCCTGGCGTTGCAAGCGCCATGCTCTACCAACTGAGCCACACGGGACCAGAGTTGTACATTGAGTTGTACATTGATCAAGGATTCAAGAATCTCAGCTAAACAAGGAAGTGTTGAAAAGTGAGTAAGTCACTACCGTCCTTATGAAGTGTGGGCACATACGTCCATGTTCTTTTAATACTTCCTGATAACAATGTTACATTAAAAATATGGGCTACTGATGCAGGAATAAGGGGTGGCTGCACACATAAGCAGACCAGGCTCCAGATGCTCAGCCCCTGGGGGTGTAATCATGTCTAATGTTAACAAAGCAATAAGGGGTGGCTGCACACATAAGCAGACCAGGCTCCAGATGCTCAGCCCCTGGGGGTGTAATCACGTCTAATGTTAACAAAGCATCCAGGACTTCTGTATCAGGGAATTTCAGAAAAGGAAAACATCCAAATGACTCTTTTCAAAAGCTGCCTTTGAAATAACATTAAAAAAAATAAAGCTTGCAGAGATAAAAATGATTGATAATCAACTGTTCTGAACCTCGCTGTAATAATCTCAGTCGTCTTCATTTTCAAAGATCTCTGAGAGCAGGAAGAGATCTTGTGGATCGTCTCTGGACTCAGTCTCCCCTGACTCAGTCTGAACCTGGTGGAGATCTCTGGACTCGGTCTCCCCTGACTCAGTCTGAACCTGGTGGAGATCTCTGGACTCGGTCTCCCCTGACTCAGTCTGAACCTGGTGGAGATCTCTGGACTCGGTCTCCCCTGACTCAGTCTGACTGTGTCGGAGGAGCTCTTCAAACTTGGGCAGAACACTACTGTACAGGAAATCAATGATCTCTGAAAGTAAAACACATATACATGAAATTAGTAAATGTGTCCAGAAAACAACAAGATTCTTCATCAAAGCATCATTATATTTGAAGGGGGGTAATCAGTGTTGTTACATGTGATGACACGTGGCATTTTCTTTGTAGGTTTTCATCTCTTTCCGAATGTAGAAACACGTCATTTACACATATGTGGACTTGTATAGTGCTGGAGATGAATAGGAGGTTTAGAACATGCAGTCAAAATGGAGCTAGCTTATCTTCTTGTGAATAGGGGGGCGCTGTTTTCACTTTGGAAAAGAATCGTGCCCAATTTAAACGGCCTCGTACTCTATTCTAGATCATACAATATGCATATTATCATTACTATTGGATAGAAAACACTCTGAAGTTTCTAAAGCCGTTTGAATTATATCTGTGAGTAAAACAGAACTCATTTGGCAGCAAACTTCCATATAAGTGAAAAATCTGAAAACGAGGCTCTGTGTCAGTGCCTGCCTATTCAACTGGCTTTTATTTATCGATCTATATGCACTTCATACGCCTTCCACTAGATGTCAACAGGCAGTAGAAGGTTGAATGGGGTGTCTAGCTTGATGTGAGGCCGAATAAGAGCTTTTGGAGTGACAGGTCCGCCCTATCGTCAGCATTCAGCTGCGCGCCGGGGAACCTCACATTGTCTTCTGAAAAGCGTTCGGTATACACGACGAATTGCTCCGGCTCTCATTTTATTGAATACATATGAGAAGAACATCATAAAGTAGGATTTTCAACCGAGTTTGACCAGTTGATTCGGAATTTTTCGTTCCATGCGTCAAGAGATGATGGACACGTGCGCTCCACAATGCTAGCCAAATTCGACAGAAGAAATGGACATTCTAAAACCAAACAATGATTTATTCTGGACCTAGGACTCCTTGCACAACATTCTGATGGAAGATCAGCAAAAGTAAGACAAGATTTATGATGTTATTTCGTGTTTCTGTGTAATATGTTGACTCCAACACGGCGGAGAATAGGTGAGCGCTGTCTCACAATAATGCATGCTGTATATTGTAGTAAAGTTATTTTAAAAAATCTAACACAGCGGTTGCATTAAGAGCCAGTGTATCTTTCATTTGCCATACAACAAGTATTTTTATGTAAAGTTTATGATGAGTTCTTTGGTTAGATTAGGTGAGTGTCCAAAATATCTCTGGACAATTTGGCGTATTGTGGCTATGTATTCACAATGTAAAACCAGGATTTGTACCTCTAAATATGCACATTTTCTAACAAAACATAAATGTATTGTATAACATGATGTTATAACTGTCATCTGATGAAGTTGTCCAAAGGTTAGTGATTAATTTTATATCTATTGCTGGTTTTTGCAAAAGCTATGTTGGCGGTGAATAAATGCCTTTGTGTGTTTGGCTATTGTGGTAAGCTAATATAATTCTATATTGTGTTTTCGCTGTAAAACACTTAAAATCGGAAATATTGGCTGGATTCACAAGATGTTTATATTTCATTTGCTGTACATCATGTATTTTTCATAAATGTTTTATGATGAGTATTTATGTATTTCACGTTGCTCTCAGTAATTATTCTGGCTGCTTTGGTGCTATTTGTGATGGTGGCTGCAATGTAAAACCAGGATTTGTAGCTATAAATATGCACATTTTCGAACAAAACATAAATGTATTGTATAACATGATGTTATAAGACTGTCATCTGATGAAGTTGTTCAAGGTTAGTGATTAATTTTCTCTCTATTTGTGGGTTTTGTGAAAGCTACCTATGCGGTGGAAACATGGTGAAAACATGGCGTTGTGTTTTTGGCTATTGTGGTGAGCTAATAGAAATACATATTGTGTTTTCGCTGTAAAACATTTTAAAAATCAGAAATGATGGCTGGATTCACAAGACGTTTATCTTTCATTTGCTGTATTGGACTTGTGATTTCATGAAACTATATTATATGATATTCCTGTCCCGTTAGGCTAGGCTATGCTATGCTAGTCAGCTTTTTTGATGAGGATGCTCCCGGATCCGGGATGGGTATCACTGAAAGGTTAAACTTCCTGTCCCTTGGAAGTGATGTCACCGGAACACTGATCATAGTGACTTGGACTCAACTATTCTAAAAACCTCCAACCTAAAACACATAGGGATTGTAAACTGTGTGTATGACAGCAGCTTGTACCTACCACAGAAAGACATGCTCTGTCTCAATGGCACTTTGGCTACTTTCAGCTTGTACCTACCACAGAAAGACATGCTCTGTCTCAATGGCACTTTGGATACTTTCAGCTTGTACCTACCACAGAAAGACATGCTCTGTCTCAATGGCACTTTGGCTACTTTCAGCTTGTACCTACCACAGAAAGACATGCTCTGTCTCAATGGCACTTTGGCTACTTTCAGCTTGTGGTAGTGCATCTGCACGTAGCAAGGAGTCACACCCCTTTGGACATGAAAGAAATGTTAGCACATAACTCTGCATTCCCACACACATAAACCACAATGACCCTGCCATGTGCAGTTGTACTCCTCACTTCTAGAAGACAGGAAACAAAGGCTGTGCTTGTACTCTACAGATCCCCCTTTCTTTGACGGTTATCGACCGAGTTCGTAGACAATTAAAACATCTGCGTTGTGTCAAGAGATTTGAGAATCGAAACGTAAATACTAACATAATACAAACCTCTGTCACTGAAAATGTCATTTATAATAAAAATACAACATTGTCTAAAACAAAGTAGAATCTGTGTATAATAAAACCCACTTACCCAATTGTGTGAGCAATTTCTTCCCAGTCAATATCTGTTGCATCTTCCACCTGCATTGCGTTCAACCTGAAAGGTCAAAATGACATTGAATCAACATTGGCAAAAGTACACCACATTAGTAAGTCACTACACTGGGCTAATAAATCTTCCAAAGAAAATAAACTAAACAATTGTACAATAGCATATATTGAAATAAAAAATCTTCACATGACTCACGCTTTGATCAAATCCACTTTAGCCTTTACAGTTTTCACACCTCCACTGAATACTGGTTGTCCATATGTCATTTTGTGTGCCATAACACCCAACCTGGAAACAGGAGAAGAGACGTCTCAAAAGACAATGTTCTGAATCTGAACGCTTCTGGAAACAAAACAAGGGAGACATTGTCATAGTGCAAGAATTGTGCAACGTGCAAAAGAACAATTTGAGTTATTAACGAGACGACTATTTAACTAGAGTTTAGCGAGCAATTCATCTGGGTTAACTAACAACTAACATTGTGTAAGATATATTAATAATTTCTGCTAATTTTCCTGCATAACATAAGTCACATAGAATCTTAACAGTGCCATTTCCATAAGGTTGACTGGCAAAAGAGAAATATTGGCATACTTGCCAACTGGCTATGGCAGAAGTTTGACGTACAGTGCATACGGAAGGTATTCAGACCCCTTGACTTTTTCCACATTGTTACCTTACAGCCTTATACTAAAATTACTTTAAACCCCCCCCCCCCTGGACTACACATAATATCCCATAATGACAAGGCAAAAATAGCTTTTTTAGAAATGTATCCCATTCTTCTCTGCAGATCCTCTCAAGCTCTGTCAGGTTGGATGGGGAGCGTCTCTGCACAGTTATTTTCAGGTCTCTCCACAGATGTTAGATTGGGATCAAATCCGGGCTCTGGCTGGGCCACTCAAGGACATTCAGACTTGTCCCGAAGCCACTCCTGTGTTGTCTTGGCTGTGTGCTTAAGGTCGTTGTCCTGTTGGAAGGCAAACCTTTGCTCGAGTCTGAGGTCCTGGTTGCTCTGGAGCAGGTTTTCATCAAGGATCTCTCTGTTCATCTTTCCCTCGATCCCGACAAGTTTTCCAGTCCCTGCCGCTGAAAAACATCCCCACAGCATGATGCTGCCACCACCATGCTTCACCGTAGGGATGGTGCCAGGTCTCCTCCAGATGTGACACTTGGCATTCAGGCCAAAGAGTTCAATCTTGGTTTCATCAGACCAGAGAATCTTGTTTCTCATGGTCTGAGTGTCCTTTAGGTGCCTTTTGTCAAAATCCAAGCAGGCTGTCATGTGCCTTTTACTGAGGAGAGGCTTCTGTCTGGCCACTCTACCATAAAGGCCTGATTGGTGGAGTGCTGCAGAGATGGTTGTCCTTCTGGAAGGTTCTCCCTTCTCCACAGAGGAACTCTGGATCTCTGACAGAGGGACCATCGGGTTATTGGTCACCTCTCTGACCAAGGCCCTGTGGGACCTTATATATAGACAGGTGTATGCCTTTCCAAATCATTTATAATCAAACTTTATTTGTCACATGCGCCGAATTCAACAACTGCTTACTTACAAGCCCTTAACCAACAATGCAGTTCAAGAAAGGGGGGAGTCAATGTAAATAGTCCATAGTCCAGGTGGCCATTTGACTAATTGTTCAGCAGTCTCATGGCAGAAGCTGTTAAGGAGCCTTTTGGTCCTAGATTTGGTGCTCTGGTACCAATTGCCGCGCGGTAGCAGAAAGAACAGTCTATGACTTGGGTGACTGGAGTCTGACAATGTTTTAGGCCTTCCTCTGACACCGCCTGGTATAGAAGTCCTGGATGGCAGGAAGCTTGGCCCCAGTGATGTACTGGACCGTACACACTACCCTCTGTAGCGAATTGCGATTGGAGGCCGAGCAGTTGCCATACCAGGCGGTGATGCAACCGGTCAGGATGCTCTCGATGGTGCAGCTGTAGAACCTTTTGAGGATCTGGGGACCCATGCCAAATCCTTTCAGTCTCCTGAGGGGGAATAGGTTTTGTCGTGCCCTCTTCACAACTGTATTGGTGTGCTTGGACCATGTTAGTTTGTTGATGATGTGGACACCAAGGAACTTGAAACTTTCGACCCGCTCCACTACAGCCCCGTCGATGAGAATGGGGGCGTGTTCAGTCCTCCTTTTCCTGTAGTCCACGATCAGCTCCTTTGTCTTGCTCACGTTGAGGGAGAGGTTGTTGTCCTGGCACCACACTGCCAGGTCTCTAACCTCATCCCTATAGGCTGTCTCGTCATTGTAGGTGATCATTATTTTTGCAAAAATGTTTTTATTTTATTGTATATAGATTGATATTTTTATTTATTTAATCCATTTTAGAATAAGAAAGTGGAAAAAGTCTGAATATTTTCCCAGTGGACTGTATAGCCGTGTTATTTTCTACTTCCTGTATATAGCCATGTTATTTTCTACTTCCTGTATATAGCCATGTTATTTTCTACTTCCTGTATATAGCCGTGTTATTTTCTACTTCCTGTATATAGCCATGTTATTTTCTACTTCCTGTATATAGCCATGTTATTTTCTACTTCCTATATATAGCCATGTTATTTTCTACTTCCTGTATATAGCCGTGTTATTTTCTACTTCCTGTATATAGCCGTGTTATTTTCTACTTCCTGTATATAGCCATGTTATTTTCTACTTCCTGTATATAGCCATGTTATTTTCTACTTCCTATATATAGCCATGTTATTTTCTACTTCCTGTATATAGCCATGTTATTTTCTACTTCCTGTATATAGCCATGTTATTTTCTACCTCCTGTATATAGCCGTGTTATTTTCTACTTCCTGTATATAGCCGTGTTATTTTCTACTTCCTGTATATAGCCATGTTATTTTCTACTTCCTGTATATAGCCATGTTATTTTCTACTTCCTATATATAGCCATGTTATTTTCTACTTCCTGTATATAGCCGTGTTATTTTCTACTTCCTGTATATAGCCGTGTTATTTTCTACTTCCTGTATATAGCCATGTTATTTTCTACTTCCTGTATATAGCCATGTTATTTTCTACTTCCTATATATAGCCATGTTATTTTCTACTTCCTGTATATAGCCATGTTATTTTCTACTTCCTGTATATAGCCATGTTATTTTCTACCTCCTGTATATAGCCGTGTTATTTTCTACTTCCTGTATATAGCCGTGTTATTTTCTACTTCCTGTATATAGCCATGTTATTTTCTACTTCATGTATATAGCCATGTTATTTTCTACTTCCTATATATAGCCATGTTATTTTCTACTTCCTGTATATAGCCATGTTATTTTCTACTTCCTATATATAGCCGTGTTATTTTCTACTCCCTGTATATAGCCATGTTATTTTCTACTTCCTGTATATAGCCATGTTATTTTCTACTTCCTATATATAGCCGTGTTATTTTCTACTCCCTGTATATAGCCATGTTATTTTCTACTTCCTGTATATAGCCATGTTATTTTCTACTTCCTGTATATAACCATGTTATTTTTACTCATTATAGTTATTCACTGAGTATTTACTCCTTGTGTCACTATGTCTATTTTATCTTTAACTCTGCATGGTTGGATAAGAACCCCTCAGTCAGCATTTCACTGTTAGTCTGACACATCCAATAGTCTCTTGACAGATTCTACGGTACAATTTATGTTTCCAGTCTGTCCATGAAAGATTAGTGAGCGATACATGAATACCAATTTCTTTATAAAGCACATTGTTGAAGAAAAGTTTCAAATTAAATCACCCTGGAAGATCATAATGTATTTTACGGTAATTTCTGCACTATGCATAATTATTTTTCACTGTGAAAATGTCAGCTATTTTTTTTTTTTTTTTTTGCAGCAGTTAACCATGAAACTCTGTAGTACCAACCATTTCATTCTACACTGGTCCCGGTGGCGTGTCCTAACCCTCCGGCATACATCTGTCCAGGGGATGTTGTTGTACAGCTTGTCTTTCCTGATGGTGGCATGTCCTCTGCCAGGCTCCACCTGTCCCAGCAGGTGGTCTCGAACAGCTTCCATTAGTCTCTTCAGTTCTTCTTCGCTCCAAGAACCTAAGTTTGCGACTGAAAAACACACACACCAAACAAAGAGGGACCGTTGTTCAGACAACGCTGGTAACAAAATGTCCCCAAAAGAAGTGAAGCAGGATGTCAGGTAAGGATCAAGAGTCATTATTAGAGGTCGACCCGTTAATCGGAACGGCCGATTAATTAGGGCTGACTTCAAGTTTTCATAACAATCGGAAATCGGTATTTTTGGACAGCATTATTTAATCTTTATTTAACTATGCAAGTCAGTCAAGAACACATTCTTATTTTCAATGACGGTCTAGGAACAGTGGGTTAACTGTCTCGTTCAGGGGTAGAACGACAGATTTTCGCCTTGTCAGCTCAGGGGATTCAATCTTGCAACCTTACAGTTTTGAGATATCAGCTGATGTAAGAAGGGCTTTATAAATACATTTGATTGATATACTGTACTTGACTAAAACACATAGGACAAGTCAATACTGTACTTGACTAAAACACATAGGACGAGTCTATACTAGAGGTATAGTATAACTAGTCCAACGCTCTAACCACCTGATTACATTGCACTCCACGAGGAGCCTGCCTGTTACGCGAATGCAGTAAGAAGCCAAGTTAAGTTGCTAGCTAGCATTAAACTTATAAAAAACAATCAATCAATCATAATCACTAGTTAACTCCACATGGTTGATGATATTACTAGTTTATCTAGTTAACTACACATGGTTGATGATATTACTAGTTTATCTAGCGTGTCCTGCGTTGCATATAATCGATGCGGTGCGTATCGTAGCTCCAACGTGTACCTAACCATAAACATCAATGCCTTTCTTAAAATCAATACACAGAAGTATATATTTTTAAAACTGCATATTTAGCTAAAAGAAATCCAGGTTAGCAGGCAATATTAACCAGGTGAAATTGTGTCACTTCTCTTGCGTTCATTGCACACAGAGCCAGGGTATATGCAACAGTTTGGGCCACCTAATTTGCCAGAATTGTACGTAATTATGACATAACATTGAAGGTTGTGCAATGTAACAGGAATATTTAGACTTATGGATGCCACCCGTTCGATAAAATACGGAACGGTTCCATATTTCACTGAAAGAATAAACGTTTTGTTTTCGAGATGATAGTTTACGGATTCGACCATATTAATGACCAAAGGCTCGTATTTCTGTGTGTTATTATGTTATAACTAAGTCTATGATTTGATAGAGTAGTCTGACAGAGCGGTGGTAGGCAGCAGCAGGCTCGTAAGCATTCATTCAAACAGCACTTTTGTGCGTTTTGCCAGCAGCTCTTCGTTGTGCTTCAAGCATTGAGCTGTTTATGACTTCAAGCCCATCAACTCCCGAGATGAGGCTGGTGTAACCGATGTGAAATGGCTAGCTAGTTAGCGGGGTGCGCGCTAATAGCGTTTCAAACATCACTCGCTCTGTGACTTGGAGTAGTTGTTCCCCTTGCTCTGCATGGGTAACGCTGCTTCGAGGGTGGCTGTTGTCATTGTGTTCCTGGTTCGAGCCCAGGTAGGAGCGAGGAGAGGGACGGAAGCTATACTGTTACACTGGCAATACTAAAGTGCCAATAAGAACATCCAATAGTCAAAGGTATATGAAATACAAATCGTATAGAGAGAAATAGTCCAATAATTCCTATAATAACTACAACCTAAAACTTCTTACCTGGGAATATTGAAGACTCATGTTAAAAGGAACCACCAGCTTTCATATGTTCTCATGTTCTGAGCAAGGATCTTAAACGTTAGCTTTCTTACATGGCACATATTGCACTTTTACTTTCTTCTCCAACACTTTGTTTTTCCATTATTTAAACCAAAGTGAACATGTTTCATTATTTATTTGAGGCTAAATTGATTTTATTGATGTATTAAGTTAAAATAAGGGGTTCATTCAGTATTGTTGTAGATGTCATTATTACAAATAAATAACGTTTTTTTTAATTTATTTTTTTAAATCAGCCGATTAAATCGGTATCGGCTTTTTTGGTCCTCCAATAATCGGTATCGGAATCGGAGTTGAAAAATCATAATCGGTCGACCTCTAGTCATTATATTTGATTCAAGTTCCTAATGACTTACACATCTGAGAAAAACGCTTCCTGAGGGGCGTTTCACTCCGGCCAGTCAACTGCGAGATCTTCACCCAATTGTTGCCGTGCAACGTCTGCAGTTTTTTCAAAGAGTAAAGTTCATCTTCGCTGAACCTTCGTCTAAAAATTCATAGAAACATTCAAGTAATAAGTCTGTAAAAAGCCACAGTATAACGACCTTCGTGTCAGGAGAAACAGCACAGTTGGTAGTTCCAGTTCAATATCACTATACTTTAGTACACAGTCAAAGGCCATTATTAGCGTTGTCAGATCCTTAAAGTAACTAGCCCAGTCTTACCTGCCCTTGTAGCTGCTACCATCAAACATTTTCCTCCCACCACGACTATAGACCTTATGCCAAGGCCTTGGGATTCCTTCAGCTGCAACAGGTTAGGGAGAGGAGATCAGTTTTCTAGGAAATCCCTTAGCCTACTTATTTATGCTAAAGACAGGGATATAAATGTGGGGATGAAACTTTATCTGTTATCGTTATGAAGCTGGCTAGAATACACCGCACCTATTCTTTCAGGGAACCTGTGATGACTCTTCAACCTCTGGATTTGTGTCAGTTCGTCTTTGAAGCGCTTTGTATGGAAGAGTTTAGCAGCATTCTCAATCCCTGTGAGAGCCAGGAAGTCTTTTATGTTACTCATCAGTTGTTTGTTCTCCTGTGCGCTGTATCGTCCAGTTCGCAGGGAAATGCCTGGAAAAGACAGAAGATTCCACAGAGGCTTAACCTAGGGCTCCGGGCTAGCGCGGTAACCTAGGGCGCCGGGCTAGCGCGGTAACCTAGGGCTCCGGGCTAGCGCGGTAACCTAGGGCTCCGGGCTAGCGCGGTAACCTAGGGCTCCGGGCTAGCGCGGTAACCTAGGGCTCCGGGCTAGCGCGGTAACCTAGGGCTCCGGGCTAGCGCGGTAACCTAGGGCTCCGGGCTAGCGCGGTAACCTAGGGCTCCGGGCTAGCGCGGTAACCTAGGGCTCCGGGCTAGCGCGGTAACCTAGGGCTCCGGGCTAGCGCGGTAACCTAGGGCTCCGGGCTAGCGCGGTAACCTAGGGCTCCGGGCTAGCGCGGTAACCTAGGGCTCCGGGCTAGCGCGGTAACCTAGGGCTCCGGGCTAGCGCGGTAACCTAGGGCTCCGGGCTAGCGCGGTAACCTAGGGCTCAGTCTGGAGCCCTGGTTTAACCTACTGGGTCTAAATGATGTCAGTCTGGAGCCCTGGTTTAACCTACGGGGTCTAAATGATGTCAGTCTGGAGCCCTGGTTTAACCTACTGGGTCTAAATGATGTCAGTCTGGAGCCCTGGTTTAACCTACTGGGTCTAAATGATGTCAGTCTGGAGCCCTGGTTTAACCTACTGGGTCTAAATGATGTCAGTCTGGAGCCCTGGTTTAACCTACTGGGTCTAAATGATGTCAGTCTGGAGCCCTGGTTTAACCTACTGGGTCTAAATGATGTCAGTCTGGAGCCCTGGTTTAACCTACTGGGTCTAAATGATGTCAGTCTGGAGCCCTGGTTTAACCTACTGGGTCTAAATGATGTCAGTCTGGAGCCCTGGTTTAACCTACTGGGTCTAAATGATGTCAGTCTGGAGCCCTGGTTTAACCTACTGGGTCTAAATGATGTCAGTCTGGAGCCCTGGTTTAACCTACTGGGTCTAAATGATGTCAGTCTGGAGCCCTGGTTTAACCTACTGGGTCTAAATGATGTCAGTCTGGAGCCCTGGTTTAACCTACTGGGTCTAAATGATGTCAGTCTGGAGCCCTGGTTTAACCTACTGGGTCTAAATGATGTCAGTCTGGAGCCCTGGTTTAACCTACTGGGTCTAAATGATGTCAGTCTGGAGCCCTGGTTTAACCTACTGGGTCTAAATGATGTCAGTCTGGAGCCCTGGTTTAACCCACTGGGTCTAAATGATGTCAGTCTGGAGCCCTGGTTTAACCCACTGGGTCTAAATGATGTCAGTCTGGAGCCCTGGTTTAACCTACTGGGTCTAAATGATGTCAGTCTGGAGCCCTGGTTTAACCTACTGGGTCTAAATGATGTCAGTCTGGAGCCCTGGTTTAACCTACTGGGTCTAAATGATGTCAGTCTGGAGCCCTGGTTTAACCTACTGGGTCTAAATGATGTCAGTCTGGAGCCCTGGTTTAACCTACTGGGTCTAAATGATGTCAGTCTGGAGCCCTGGTTTAACCTACTGGGTCTAAATGATGTCAGTCTGGAGCCCTGGTTTAACCTACTGGGTCTAAATGATGTCAGTCTGGAGCCCTGGTTTAACCTACTGGGTCTAAATGATGTCAGTCTGGAGCCCTGGTTTAACCTACTGGGTCTAAATGATGTCAGTCTGGGGCCCTGGTTTAACCTACTGGGTCTAAATGATGTCAGTCTGGAGCCCTGGTTTAACCTACTGGGTCTAAACGATGTCAGTCTGGAGCCCTGGTTTAACCTACTGGGTCTAAATGATGTCAGTCTGGAGCCCTGGTTTAACCTACTGGGTCTAAACGATGTCAGTCTGGAGCCCTGGTTTAACCTACTGGGTCTAAACGATGTCAGTCTGGAGCCCTGGTTTAACCTACTGGGTCTAAACGATGTCAGTCTGGAGCCCTGGTTTAACCTACTGGGTCTAAATTATGTCAGTCTGGAGCCCTGGTTTAACCTACTGGGTCTAAATGATGTCAGTCTGGAGCCCTGGTTTAACCTACTGGGTCTAAATGATGTCAGTCTGGAGCCCTGGTTTAACCTACTGGGTCTAAATGATGTCACATTTAGTCAGCGGGCCAAACACTGAATGTGGATTCATGTGTTAAGGGAGTAAAAAATATATTTTCCCCCCAGAAGTCAATAAATGTCTCAAACATCAACACAGTAACATGTTACATAACATAGCTTACATGTGGACAAGTTAGCTACATCATCCTACGATAAACACCACGAGGGTTTAAAGAATAAACCTACCTTGTCTTCGGAATTCCTTGAATCGATAAAGATCATACTTGATCATCGCTCTGATCTTATTAACAGGACGAGACGCAACATTGGGAACAAACTCTTGGAGCTCAATCATAGCCCTCCATTCGTTTTCACTGTAACACAGAGAGGGGAGAAATATCTAAATAACATCTAAAACATCTGTTTTTGAAACCTCTTGAGTTGACAGGGCAGGACAGAAATGCCTCGTCTCTGCACAGGAAGATGTTTCAGATGAAACTCTGGTAGACAGCACAATGATTCACAGAGCTCTGGTTTTCACCAGCAAATCCTACGGTCAAAGGTTATGTTCACTACCACCAATAAGGGAAATCACTCTTCAGAATATGCTAGATTCACTCTTAAAACAAGTGTACGAGGTTCCTTTCTACTGACCTGAGAGCTTTATCGTTTTGGATGCGTCTACGGTGTTGGGTGCTTGTCTCAACCGTGGTTGTATGGGGGCCATCTTCCCCGGTCTCAGATTCTGGTGCAGCATCAGGAGTCCTGTTGTTAGACTTAGAGGGGACACTGTCCATTCCCGTGTCGGACTCTCTGCAGCGTTGTCTCTTTCTCCTGCTGCCCTCTACAGCCCCTCCATCTGGTTGTCTCTTTCTCCTGCTGCCCTCTACAGCCCCTCCATCTGGTTGTCTCTTTCTCCTGCTGCCCTCTACAGCCCCTCCATCTGGTTGTCTCTTTCTCCTGCTGCCCTCTACAGCCCCTCCATCTGGTTGTCTCTTTCTCCTGCTGCCCTCTACAGCCCCTCCATCTGGTTGTCTCTTTCTCCTGCTGCCCTCTACAGCCCCTCCATCTGGTTGTCTCTTTCTCCTGCTGCCCTCTACAGCCCCTCTATCTGGTTGTCTCTTTCTTCTCCTGCTGCCCTCTACAGCCCCTCCATCTGGTTGTCTCTTTCTCCTGCTGCCCTCTACAGCTCCTCCATCTGGTTGTCTCTTTCTCCTGCTGCCCTCTACAGCTCCTCTATCTGGTTGTCTCTTTCTTCTCCTGCTGCCCTCTACAGCCCCTCCATCTGGTTGTCTCTTTCTTCTCCTGCTGCCCTCTACAGCTCCTCTATCTGGTTGTCTCTTTCTCCTGCTGCCCTCTACAGCCCCTCCATCTGGTTGTCTCTTTCTCCTGCTGCCCTCTACAGCTCCTCTATCTGGTTGTCTCTTTCTCCTGCTGCCCTCTACAGCCCCTCCATCTGGTTGTCTCTTTCTCCTGCTGCCCTCTACAGCCCCTCTATCTGGTTGTCTCTTTCTCCTGCTGCCCTCTACAGCCCCTCCATCTGGTTGTCTCTTTCTCCTGCTGCCCTCTACAGCCCCTCCATCTGGTTGTCTCTTTCTCCTGCTGCCCTCTACAGCCCCTCCATCTGGTTGTCTCTTTCTCCTGCTGCCCTCTACAGCCCCTCCATCTGGTTGTCTCTTTCTCCTGCTGCCCTCTACAGCCCCTCCATCTGGTTGTGTTTTCAGCCTCGATGTTGTTTTCCATTTTCTCCCAGTTTTTTCTAGAATACCTGGGAGCTTTGTTTCATCTGGACAAATGTTCAGTTGAATCTCTCCAACTATTTCCTTCTTTTGTTTCCTTCCTGTTGTCGTCCCCAGCATGGTGGCAGCTGTTTTTAACCGATTTGCACCATCTATAAAAGACAAAGACAATATTAAACCGATTAAACTGAACTCTACGATTTAGCTTCGATGTCAAATAAAATGAAGTAACCAAAAAACGATTGATTTCAGCACCCAAAGAATAGCCCGTGATTACACACACTATTGTATTTGAAAACACACACACAGGCGCCTGAGCAATGGAGCAGCACTTAGCTAACGTAATGTCACAAAGCATTATCTAACTGGGGATAGCTAGCTAACATAATGCCTGAGCAATGGAGCAGCTGCATCCTCACTTTCTAAATAGGGGTGCATACAAATGTTTTTGTACCCCCACTTTTCTAGGAGAAAGTTATCATAATCCATTGGGTAATTTGTCCTTTTCAAATAATTAGTCATGTTTTGAGCAAGTCTGTATTAAAATAGATACTGTCCATTTTATATATGATATAATAATTAACAGATTGCATTTTGAACCCCCTCCCCTCAAGATGAATGGTTATGCCCACTGGAAAGTTTTGCTACCCTCCCGCCCACCACTGTTTTGAACATCTTACAATATACTATTTAGAACGTAAACATGTTATATTTTCAAAATAGTTAATACAGTTGCATTTTTTTAATTTTTTTAGCTTTGTCGTTATGGGGTATTGTGATGTCATTATGGGGTATTGTGATGTCATTATGGGGTAGTGTGATGTCATTATGGGGTAGTGTGTGTAGATTGAGGGATTTTTCCCCATCCATTTTTAGAATAAGGCTGTAATGTAACAAAATGTGGGAAAATTCAAGGGGTCTGAATACTTTCAGAAGGCTCTGTATCTAACTGATGGGAGACACAAGCTACATTCCTTGCCAAATGACAACGGTTTTCAACACCAACATAACAAAATGGATTGGTTTGTTCCAACAACGAGCTGCAGTTTCGGAATAATTTCATGTCGACTATTTTTGCGCTTTGGCTACTTTGCGAACTGCTGGCGCCATTTAGAATTGGTTAGCCCAGGGCTTGGCTGTAACCTGCCTAAACATAGACAGGTTCTGGAAATATATTAAAACAGATTAGATAAAGACAACGAGCATATTTTAATCAGAATCATTAAGCCTAGTCCTACACACCAAACAGATGTTGCGTCTGTAATTCATCACCATGCTGTGTTCAATGTGGAATTGTTCATTTAGAAAAGTCCAAATAACAGGTAGAATAAACTAAATCTAACATCTGTATATTGTAAAGATAGATTTTTGATTGCAACACTGAAAAAAATGGTCTTTCAACTCGCCAAATTGAGTCCCGTTTCAAGTGATCGCTGAGAATAACTTTCACACACAAGATGCGGATCACTTCGCAATGGCTTCTTTCTATTCTGTTATATTACATCATGGGTTTTACTATAAAACAGGTGTCTTGACTGAGATATGGGCTCTGGAAATAAGAGCGTGTTGTCTGCTAAAGGAACAAAACAAGGATACATCATTGCACAGCCATAAACTTCTACAAACAAGCCCCACGTTGCTGAGGTTACTGCCTTTTTCCAGACCGATAAGGTTTCAATAAATCAATATTAAATGGTACTTTTTGACGGAATAATATATATTAGCAATTGAGACTTGTTATCTGTAATGGTTATGATAAACATGTACATTTAAGAATTATAAATGTATTTTCTTGCACCCCGATTTTCAGACAAATTCTGTCGCCCAGGTACAACGTTAAAAAACATTTGTTCACACATGCACAAACACACATCCACGTTTGATCAGCATAACTACCTAGTTAGCTAGTTAGCTGGCCTGGTTAACTACACGTGCTAGTTCATCCGAAGACTCTAGCTTGGTAGCTAAATAAGCAAATCCGAGATAAACCTCGTAAAGAAAAACAAACAAGCACTGACCTGACCGAACACACGGAAAACTGACCTCAGTTCCGCTCCATCGCTTCCTTCTTCTGTTTGACGCGTCAGCGGCTGGCGAGCCCATCAACAGGCCACAGCGCCCCCATGTGGACGGAGTGTTACTATAACGGACACAGTCAGACCCACCAGTAATAATATAAATACATGACTACAATGTGAGGAAAGAAACAGTGTGATCCAGTATGATCATGTATTGAATGAACTGAATTGATAGACAACAAATTAAAACGCATGCGCTTCCTGACAACTGCAGCGGCTTGGGACTGATGTGACACAGCATGCACTGAAACCAGAGACTGCAGTCACTGCAGTCCCTCATCCGGCCGTGATTGGGAGTCCCATAGGGCGGCGTACAATTGGCCCAGCGTCGTCCGGGTTTGGTCGGGGTAGGCCGTCATTGTAAATAAGAATTTGTTCTTAACTGACTTGCCTGGTTAAAGAAAAAAATATTGAAATGTAAAGTGTTGTGCACAAATGTGTTTACATTTCTGTTAGTGAGCATTTCTCCTTTGCCAAGATAATCCATCCACTGTGGCATATCAATAAGCTGATTAAACAGCATGATCATTACACAGGTGCACCTTGTGCTGGGGGCAATAAAAGGCCACTCTAAAATGTGCAGTTTTGTCACACAACACAATGCCACAGATGTCTCAAGTTTTGAGGGAGTGTGCAATTGGCATGCTGACTGTAGGAATGTCCACCAGAACTGTTACCAGAGAATTGAATGTTAATTTCTTTACCATAAGCTGCATCCAACATTGTTTTTAGAGAATTTAATAGTACGTCCAACCGGCCTCACAACCGCAGACCACGTGTATGGAATTGTGTGGGCTAGCGGTTTGCTGATGTCTGTGAACAGAGTGCCCCATGGTGGGGTTATGTGCAGGGATAAGCAAAAGACAACGAACACAATTGCATTTTATCGATGGCAATTTGAATGCACAGAAATAACATGACTAGACCCATTTTTGTGACCAACAGATGCATATCTGCGCGTTTCCAATACATGTTGTTAATGTTGGCGTGCCTCAAATTCAGAAAATGCTTTTTGCTAAATAAAATAATAAAATATTGTGTATTTAGGGGTGCAGTCACTATTTTTCAAAATGGTGTTTTTGCTCCTTCTTCAGCTTCTATGTGACATTTTATGATGGTGGCCCATACATGTGCTGCTTTTACCTCGAGCACGGATGTTCTTACCTCGAAAACATCCACCTTTTTCAGAATCCACCAGTCCTTGAGTAAATCAATGGATGTTTTTGTGTGACATTTTGTGGCCTCATCACTAAAAACCAACAGACAGGAGAAATGCACATCGAAAAGGTCTTCCCAAACATGTGGAACTTCAGCTTCTCATGTTCAACTTTCTGCTCACTCAAGCAACACAGTCCACATTTATACAAGACAAGTGCGTAATTAAACGGTGAAAGGAAAAATCCTGTTGCAAGATGATGCCTTTCCCAGCAAACACGAAGCTCTCTACTCTCTCCAGCAGCAGGATCAGCTGACGGGGAAATATTCAATTGTATCAATAGGCTAATATAATCAATAACTCACACAAACAAAAACATTTTCATGAAGCGTTCATTTTATTCACATGTGGAGAAAGACAAACAACTGAGTTCCTGGATTTATCCACATTTTGTGAAGAATGGAACTGAGACACGTCATGGATCTCCCCTCTCTCACCTGGAGGCCCATGGGCTAAAGACTGTTAGTCACCTGGAGGCCCATGGGCTAAAGACTGTTAGTGACCTGGTCTACCAGCCGTCTCTGTCACCTGGAGGCCCATGGGCTAAAGACTGTTAGTGACCTGGTCTACCAGCCGTCTCTCTCACCTGGAGGCCCATGGGCTGAAGACTGTTAGTGACCTGGTCTACCAGCCGTCTCTCTCACCTGGAGGCCCATGGGCTAAAGACTGTTAGTGACCTGGTCTACCAGCCGTCTCTGTCACCTGGAGGCCCATGGGCTGAAGACTGTTAGTGACCTGGTCTACCAGCCGTCTCTCTCACCTGGAGGCCCATAGGCTGAAGACTGTTAGTGACCTGGTCTACCAGCCGTCTCTCTCACCTGGAGGCCCATGGGCTGAAGACGCTCTTATCCAGAGACTTCCAGGAGGAACCAGGGCCTTGCTCAAGGCACAGACAGATTTTTCACCTTAGTCGAAGCAGCGACTTTCCCCTGACATTCAGGAAGTATGGTGACTATGGATCAGAATGTAGGCCGAGGCTATTAGTGGACACATGTTGGCGTAGCATATTTAGTCACAACAACCTCTGAAATGTGGGCATTAGTTGGATATATTGATGTAATAACATGGAGTAAGCCTGATAGTAAGCCTGATAGTAAGTCTGATAGTAAGCCTGATAGTAAGTCTGATAGTAAGTCTGATAGTAAGCCTGATAGTAAGCCTGATAGTAAGCCTGATAGTAAGCCTGGTAGTAAATCTGATAGTAAATCTAATAGTAAGCCTGATAGTAAGCCTGATAGTAAGTCTGATAGTAAGTCTGATAGTAAGCCTGATAGTAAGCCTGATAGTAAGCCTGATAGTAAGCCTGATAGTAAGTATAATAGCAAGCCTGATAGTAAGTCTGATAGTAAGCCTGATAGTAAGCCTGATAGTAACTATAATAGTAAGTCTGATAGTAAGCCTGATAGTAAGCCTGATAGTAAATATAATAGTAAGCCTGATAGTAAGTCTAATAGTAAGCCTGATAGTAAGCCTGTCACGTTCCTGACCTATTTATGTTAGTTTTTGTGTGTTAGTTGGTCAGGACGTGAGGTTGGGTGGGCATTCTATGTTATCTGTTTCTATGTTGGTTTTGGTTTGCCTGGTATGGCTCTTGATTAGAGGCAGGTGGTTTGCGTTTGCCTCTAATTAAGAGTCATATTTAGGTAGGGCATTCTCACTGTTTGTTTGTGGGTGATTGTCTCCTGTGTCCGTATGGTATGTTCGTACCACATAGGACTGTAGCGTTTGTTTGTTTCGTTTTCGTTTCGATGTCGTCTGTTACCTGTACGTAAGTTTATGTTTAGTTATGTAAGTTTATGTTCAGGTCTCGTCAACGTCGTTTTGTTATTTTGTAGTTTGGAAAGTGTTTTGTTTCGTTTCGTGTGCCATCGTAATTTATAATAAAGATGGCTTATTTCCCTGAGCCTGCGTTTTGGTCTGAAGATCCTTCTCTCCTCACCTCTTCCGAGGATGAGGAGAGCGTCACCCGTTACAGAATCACCCACCAAGCTAAGACCAAGCGGCAAAGGGAAACTAAACGGAGTAAGGGACAGGAGAGAAAGGATTTCTGGACATGGGAGCAAATAATGAATGGAGAAGGTCCCTGGGCTAAGGCAGGAGAAAATCGCTGTCCCAAAGCTGAGCTGGAGGCACGGAGGAGAGCAGAGGCTACCGAGGAGAGGAACCGGAGCTATGAGGGAACGCGTCTGGCACGGAAGCCAAAAAAGCCCGTGAGTAATTCCCAAAAATTTCTTGGGGGGGGGCTAGGAGATAGTGGGCCAAGGGCAGGTAGGAGACCTGCGCCCACTTCCCAGGCTTACCGTGGAGAGCGGGAGTACGGGCAGGCGCCGTGTTACGCAGTAGAGCGCACGGTGTCTCCTGTACGAGTGCATAGCCCAGTGCGGGTTATTCCACCTCCCCGCACTGGTAGGGCTAGATTGGGTATTGAGCCAGGTGTCATGAGGCCGGCTCAACGCGTCTGGTCTCCAGTGCGTCTCCTCGGGCCGGCATACATGGCACCTGCCTTACGCATGGTTTCCCCGGTTCGCTTACATAGCCCGGTGCGGGTTATTCCACCTCCCCGCACTGGTCGGGCAACCGGGGGTATTCAACCAGGTAAGGTTGGGCAAGCTCAATGCTCAAGAGTGCCAGTACGCCTCCACGGTCCGGTATTTCCGGCACCACCTCCCCGCCCCAGCCTAGTACCTACAGTGTATACACTACGCACTAGGCTACCAGTGCGTATCCTGAGCCCTGTTCCTCCTCCACGCACTCTCCCTGTAGTGCGTGTATCTAGCCCGGTGCCTCCAGTTCCGGCCCCACGCACTAAGCTACCTGTGCGTCTCCAGAGCCCTGAACCCACTGTATCTTCTCCCCCTACTAATCCTGATGTGCTTGTCCTCAGCCCGGTGTCACCAGTGCCGGTACCACGCATCAGGGATAGAGTAGGCTTTGAGAATACAGTGTGCCCTGTCCCTGCTCCCCGCACTAGTAGGAAGGTGCTTGTCATTAGCACGGTGCCTCCAGTTCTGGCACCACGCACCAGGTCTACAGTGCGCCATATCCGGCCAGAGCCATCCGTCTCCCCAGCGCCATCTGAGCCATCCGTCTCCCCAGCGCCATCTGAGCCATCCGTCTCCCCAGCGCCATCTGAGCCATCCGTCTCCCCAGCGCCATCTGAGCCATCCGTCTCCCCAGCGCCATCTGAGCCATCCGTCTCCCCAGCGCCGTCTGAGCCATCCGTCTGCCAGGAGCCTGCAAAGCCGCCCGTCTGCCATGAGCCTGCAAAGCCGCCCGTCTGCCATGAGCCTACAGAGCCGTCAGCCAGACAGGAGCCGCTAGAGCCGTCAGCCAGACAGGATCTGCCAGAGCCGCCAACCAGACAGGATCTGCCAGAGCCGCCAACCAGACAGGATCTGCCAGAGCCGCCAACCAGACAGGATCTGCCAGAGCCGCCAACCAGACAGGATCTGCCAGAGCCGCCAACCAGACAGGATCTGCCAGAGCCGCCAACCAGACAGGATCTGCCAGAGCCGCCAACCAGACAGGATCTGCCAGAGCCGCCAACCAGACAGGATCTGCCAGAGCCGCCAGCGAGCCATGAGCAGCCAGAGCCGCCAGCGAGCCATGAGCAGCCAGAGCCGCCAGCGAGCCATGAGCAGCCAGAGCCGCCAGCGAGCCATGAGCAGCCAGAGCCGTCAGCCTGCCATGAGCGTCGAGAGCCGTCAGCCTGCCATGAGCGTCGAGAGCCGTCAGCCTGCCATGAGCGTCGAGAGCCGTCAGCCTGCCATGAGCGTCGAGAGCCGTCAGCCTGCCATGAGCGTCGAGAGCCGTCAGCCAGCCATGAGCGTCGAGATTCGTCAGTCAGCCATGAGCTGTCCTTCAGCCTGAAAAGGCTGGATACCCAGAACTGCCCATCAGTCCAGAGCTGTCTCTCTGTCCGGAGCTGCCTTTCAGTCCGGAGTTGCCCCTCTATCCTAATCTCCCTCTCTATCTTCATCTATCTCTATATTCTTATCTATCCCTCTTTCTTGATTCATCTCTCTGTCCCGGTGTTGTCCCTATTGGATATGTTGTTAAGGGAATTTTGTGGGGGTCAAAAGAGGGTGGACATTCTTGGAGGGAGGAAGTTAGGATGGATTATGGTGGGGTGGGAACCGCGCCCGGAGCCTGAGCCACCACCGTGGTTAGATGCCCACCCAGACCCTCCCCTAGACTTTGTGCTGGTGCGTCCGGAGTTCGCACCTTGTGGGGGGGGTACTGTCACGTTCCTGACCTATTTATGTTAGTTTTTGTGTGTTAGTTGGTCAGGACGTGAGGTTGGGTGGGCATTCTATGTTATCTGTTTCTATGTTGGTTTTGGTTTGCCTGGTATGGCTCTTGATTAGAGGCAGGTGGTTTGCGTTTGCCTCTAAGAGTCATATTTAGGTAGGGCATTCTCACTGTTTGTTTGTGGGTGATTGTCTCCTGTGTCCGTATGTTATGTTCGTACCACATAGGACTGTAGCGTTTGTTTGTTTCGTTTCGATGTCGTCTGTTACCTGTACGTAAGTTTATGTTTAGTTATGTAAGTTTATGTTCAGGTCTCGTCAACGTCGTTTTGTTATTTTGTAGTTTGGAAAGTGTTTTGTTTCGTGTGCCATCGTAATTTATAATAAAGATGGCTTATTTCCCTGAGCCTGCGTTTTGGTCTGAAGATCCTTCTCTCCTCACCTCTTCCGAGGATGAGGAGAGCGTCACCCGTTACAAAGCCTGATAGTAAACTTGATAGTAAACTTGATAGTAAGCCTAATAGTAAGCCTGATAGTAAGCCTGATAGTAAGTCGAATAGCTGCAGGTAGCCTCCAAAAACAAAACAGCTGATGACCCACACCTTGGTTTTACATGCATAGTCAGTACACAATGAATGACCCTGTTGCAACAAACCTTCTTGACAAATACAACTAATGTCATCAATACTGTCGTCACAAACTAAATGATTATTATTTGCCCAAGGTCCAGTGTTAGTATCTTTGGGCTAAGTTCTAATGAACAGCGCAGTGAATGGTTACGCAGCAAGCCAGTCAACAGCATGGTGAAGGTCCGGGAATCTTAACTTTATCTCTGTTTAGGGCTTGGAGCCATTTGGTGTCACAGTAGATATAGAGACAAATGATCAACCAAAGATTCATTCATAGACGTTAGACCTTTATCTCTCACGTCAAGTTCTGTCAAAGGAGAACAACTGATGATGCTCATGAGGACCTCTACGTTGTTTTTTGACGTGTTGAGTCGTCTCAGAGGATGTCGTGTTATTACCATTGATATTCAGAGACGGGAGACGACTCTGCAACCCTTCTAGAGAATGGAAAAGCCGTTTAGGTATTTGCGTGTCAAAAAATGATAACACGTCAAATAACAGTTTAATTGTGTTGGACCGCAACTTCTGAGGTAGTTAGCTAGCTTTAGCTTGGTACCTAGCTAGCACCAATACAACCACACTGAAAACAATGACCAGTAGAAACTGCAGACATTTTCATTATTCTTAACAATGATTTAGGAATCCTTGTGAGTAGGTATTAGCTAGGTAGCCACTTTTTTGTTCACCTATTGACATTAAACTTCAGTTTATGAAAATAACTAGTTATCCAGCTCCATAACCCTGTTGTCTATAGCTAACGTTATAAGCAGTCAGCCAGCTTCATGATGCTCGACCGGACCGGGTTGTGAAGCTAGACACAATAGTGGAATTTGCGTTTTGCCTTTAAAATAAAAGTACCGCTTTGAAGGTGATGCAGAAGGTTACAATTGGTGGCATCGTGCCATATTTAGACTAGATAATGTTAAACAAGGTTGGAATGTGAAGCAATGAAATGGGGTACCAGTCTACTCAGTGACACCCACAGAACACAACCGTGAAGAGTTTACGCAAATATTAGCGTTGTAGCTCTTATCGCGGGACTGTGACTGTGTGAAATCACCTCCCCAGTCAGCCTATTGTGTGTATTGACATTCATATTGCACTGTACAGCTTTACCTAAGGATTGGGGATCAATGAAATGGGGTATACGTCTACTCAATACCCAAGATATTTGTTCCCAACGTCCTCAGAGTTATCAGACTCCAAAACATCCACGTAGTATTGTTTTTCCTCAGGAATAGTGTTCAATACACATTAGGTTGACAACACATGTGGCTCAATTCACAGTTGTTTCAGAGTCCCGCAATAAGAGCAACGACGCTAATGTTCCCTGGGTGTCACTGAGTAGACTGATACCACATGTCATTGATCCACAATCCATATGTAAGGCAGTACAGGGAAATACAGATGCCCCAATGCAATTCTAAAGTCTACTACATCCAGTGTGATTCTTATTTGATTAATGGTGGTCGGACCCATCTATGTGAAGCTAGCCTCAATAAGCATTAGCCACAATAAGGATTCGCCACAATAGTGGACTTTGCTGTTACCTTTCACAATAAAGGTTTACCAAATTAACAAATTATTGTGTTTTGTTGATTTTATATACCATTCCAACCTCGTTTAGCATGATCTATTCAATTATGGCATAATAATCAATACTCTTTTTATTCATTTGCATCGTTGTCAATGACAAACCTTTATTTTGAAGGCTAACCGCAAAGTCCACTATTGTGGCTAATCCTTATTGTGGCTAGCTTCACAGACGAGTCCGACCACCATTAATCAAATAAGAACTGTCTTATAAATTTGGGATATTTTATATGATGATACCTAGCTATATAGTTAGCTAACTATAGCTACTGAACCAGATTGTCATTTTGTTATGTTTTTGGGGATGAACATTGTTTGCATGCCTGAGCTAGCTAGCTTTTTTTATGACCAGCACTGTAGGTGTGCGTGAGACAACTTTACCAGTATCATAGCAACGTATCGATGAATCACTGACATATGAAATACGAGTGATAGTGTAATCAATGTTTAATAACTACGTTAAAAAAAATTATTAACGCGTTAAATTATTATGTAACTTGCAGTCATATACAGGTCCCGATTGATCAACAAGCTTATTTGACGTCAAATATTTTTTGACACGCAAAGACCCAAACGGCGTTCCATACTAGAGCGCAACTATCCACGATTTTATCTACTGTACATTACTGGCCAGGTTGAAAGAAACCAAAGGGGTTATGATAGTGTGTTTTGATCCCGTTGTCTTGGAGATCTAGACGTCTCTGAGTCTTGATGTTTCAGGAGGAAACACAGGAGGACATATTATTAGGACGATTCTCTCTCATATTATTAGAGGAAAGGGTTCCATTAGGCAGACAGCCTGTACCACCTGTTTAGAGGAAAGGGTTCCATTAGGCAGACAGCCTGTACCACCTGTTTAGAGGAAAGGGTTCCATTAGGCAGACAGCCTGTACCACCTGTTTAGAGGAAAGGGTTCCATTAGGCAGACAGCCTGTACAACCTGTTTAGAGGAAAGGGTTCCATTAGGCAGACAGCCTGTACAACCTGTTTAGAGGAAAGGGTTCCATTAGGCAGACAGCCTGTACAACCTGTTTAAAGGAAAGGGTTCCATTAGGCAGACAGCCTGTACAACCTGTTTAGAGGAAAGGGTTCCATTAGACAGACTGCCTGTACAACCTGTTTAGAGGAAAGGGTTCCATTAGACAGACTGCCTGTACAACCTGTTTAGAGGAAAGGGTTCCATTAGGCAGACTGCCTGTACAGCCTGTTTAGAGGAAAGGGTTCCATTAGGCAGACAGCCTGTACAACCTGTTTAAAGGAAAGGGTTCCATTAGGCAGACAGCCTGTACCCCCTGTTTAGAGGAAAGGGTTCCATTAGGCAGACAGCCTGTACAACCTGTTTAGAGGAAAGGGTTCCATTAGGCAGACAGCCTGTACAACCTGTTTAGAGGAAAGGGTTCCATTAGGCAGACAGCCTGTACAACCTGTTTAAAGGAAAGGGTTCCATTAGGCAGACAGTCTGTACAACCTGTTTAGAGGAAAGGGTTCCATTAGGCAGACAGCCTGTACAACCTGTTTAGAGGAAAGGGTTCCATTAGGCAGACAGTCTGTACAACCTGTTTAGAGGAAAGGGTTCCATTAGGCAGACAGCCTGTACAACCTGTTTAGAGGAAAGGGTTCCATTAGGCAGACTGCCTGTACAACCTGTTTAGAGGAAAGGGTTCCATTAAGCAGACAGCCTGTACAACCTGTTTAGAGGAAAGGGTTCCATTAGGCAGACAGCCTGTACAACCTGTTTAGAGGAAAGGGTTCCATTAGGCAGACTGCCTGTACAACCTGTTTAGAGGAAAGGGTTCCATTAAGCAGACAGCCTGTACAACCTGTTTAAAGGAAAGGGTTCCATTAGGCAGACAGCCTGTACCACCTGTTTAGAGGAAAGGGTTCCATTAGGCAGACAGCCTGTACAACCTGTTTAGAGGAAAGGGTTCCATTAGGCAGACAGCCTGTACAACCTGTTTAGAGGAAAGGGTTCCATTAGGCAGACAGCCTGTACAACCTGTTTAGAGGAAAGGGTTCCATTAGGCAGACTGCCTGTACAACCTGTTTAGAGGAAAGGGTTCCATTAGGCAGACAGCCTGTACAACCTGTTTAGAGGAAAGGGTTCCATTAGGCAGACTGCCTGTACAACCTGTTTAGAGGAAAGGGTTCCATTAGGCAGACAGCCTGTACAACCTGTTTAGAGGAAAGGGTTCCATTAGGCAGACTGCCTGTACAACCTGTTTAGAGGAAAGGGTTCCATTAGGCAGACAGCCTGTACAACCTGTTTAGAGGAAAGGGTTCCATTAGGCAGACTGCCTGTACAACCTGTTTAGAGGAAAGGGTTCCATTAGGCAGACTGCCTGTACAACCTGTTTAGAGGAAAGGGTTCCATTAGACAGACTGCCTGTACAACCTGTTTAAAGGAAGTTCAGATAGCAGAGTGAGTTTGTAGTCACATAACTGTTGACATTCAGCACAGGACACATCTGAATATAGAAACTTCCTTTGTCAGAGTTTCTGCCAACAGAGTGGCATATAAAATCAGTTCCTAACCGCTTATCAATCAATACCACAGACCGGGAGAATTCAGACAAAATACAATCAATACCACAGACCGGGAGAATTCAGACAAAATACAATCAATACCACAGACCGGGAGAATTCAGACAAAATACAAAATGTTTAAACGTCATCCATCACTTTCTTTTACAGAAGTATATCCCATGGTATATACATACTTGTATGTACAGAGACATATAAATATATGAACTGAATTACTTCAATGTGTACCCGTTGATAAGGTAACTAAGAACAACATAATAACAGAACGATATGACTGTTACTTTGCTGCATGTGTGACATGATGCAGCCGTGTTCAAACGCAGTGTGTATAACTACACTGTTAATACACACAGTATGTATAACTACCTTGTTAATACACACAGTATGTATAACTACTTTGTTAATACACACAGTATGTATAACTACCTTGTTAATACACACAGTATGTATAACTACTTTGTTAATACACACAGTATGTATAACTACCTTGTTAATACACACAGTATGTATAACTACCTTGTTAATACACACAGTATGTATAACTACTTTGTTAATACACACAGTATGTATAACTACCTTGTTAATACACACAGTATGTATAACTACACTGTTAATACACACAGTATGTATAACTACCTTGTTAATACACACAGTATGTATAACTACCTTGTTAATACACACAGTATGTATAACTACTTTGTTAATACACACAGTATGTATAACTACACTGTTAATACACACAGTATGTATAACTACCTTGTTAATACACACAGTATGTATAACTACCTTGTTAATACACACAGTATGTATAACTACCTTGTTAATACACACAGTATGTATAACTACACTGTTAATACACACAGTATGTATAACTACCTTGTTAATACACACAGTGTGCATAACTACCTTGTTAATACACACAGTATGTATAACTACCTTGTTAATACACACAGTGTGCATAACTACATTGTTAATACACACAGTATGTATAACTACCTTGTTAATACACACAGTGTGCATAACTACCTTGTTAATACACACAGTATGTATAACTACCTTGTTAATACACACAGTATGTATAACTACCTAGGCTTCTGTAAGGCTGAACCCGAGCTACAGGCTTCTTCTGTAAGGCTGAACCCGAACTACAGGCTTCTTCTGTAAGGCTGAACCCGAGCTACAGGCTTCTGTAAGGCTGAACCCGAGCTACAAGCTTCTTCTGTAAGGCTGAACCCGAGCTACAGGCTTCTTCTGTAAGGCTGAACCCGAGCTACAGGCTTCTGTAAGGCTGAACCCGAGCTACAAGCTTCTTCTGTAAGGCTGAACCCGAGCTACAGGCTTCTTCTGTAAGGCTGAACCCGAGCTACAGGCTTCTGTAAGGCTGAACCCGAGCTACAGGCTTCTGTAAGGCTGAACCCGAGCTACATGCTTTTTCTGTAAGGCTGAACCCGAGCTACAGGCTTCTTCTGTAAGGCTGAACCCGAGCTACAGGCTTCTTCTGTAAGGCTGAACCCGAGCTACAGGCTTCTTCTGTAAGGCTGAACCCGAGCTACAGGCTTCTGTAAGGCTGAACCCGAGCTACAGGCTTCTTCTGTAAGGCTGAACCCGAGCTACAGGCTTCTTCTGTAAGGCTGAACCCGAGCTACAGGCTTCTTCTGTAAGGCTGAACCCGAGCTACAGGCTTCTGTAAGGCTGAACCCGAGCTACAGGCTTCTGTAAGGCTGAACCCGAGCTACAGGCTTCTTCTGTAAGGCTGAACCCGAGCTACAGGCTTCTGTAAGGCTGAACCCGAGCTACAGGCTTCTTCTGTAAGGCTGAACCCGAGCTACAGGCTTCTGTAAGGCTGAACCCGAGCTACAGGCTTCTTCTTTAAGGCTGAACCCGAGCTACAGGCTTCTTCTTTAAGGCTGAGCCCGAGCTACAGGCTTCTTCTGTAAGGCTGAACCCGAGCTACAGACTTCTTCTGTAAGGCTGAACCCGAGCTACAGGCTTCTTCTGTAAGGCTGAACCCGAGCTACAGGCTTCTGTAAGGCTGAACCCGAGCTACAGGCTTCTTCTGTAAGGCTGAACCTGCCCAGTTGATGTTCGCTCTTTAGAATGTTTCAATTATATGCCCGGCAATTTCTCAATTTTATTTGTATAAATGTTAAATACACTGCTCAAAAAAATAAAGGGAACACTTAAACATCACAATGTAACTCCAATGTAAATCACACTTCTGTGAAATCAAACTGTCCACTTAGGAAGCAACACTGATTGACAATAAATTTCACATGCTGTTGTGCAAATGGAATAGACAAAAGGTGGAAATTATAGGCAATTAGCAAGACACCCCCAATAAAGGAGTGATTCTGCAGGTGGTGTGGCCTGCTGGAGGTCATTTTGCAGGGCGCTGGCAGTGCACCTCCTTGCACAAAGGCGGAGGTAGCGGTCCTGCTGCTGGGTTGTTGCCCTCCTACGGCCTCCTCCACGTCTCCTGATGTACTGGCCTGTCTCCTGGTAGCGCCTCCATGCTCTGGACACTACGCTGACAGACACAGCAAACCTTTTTGCCACAGCTCGCATTGATGTGCCATCCTGGATGAACTGCACTACCTGAGCCACTTGTGTGGGTTGTAGACTCCGTCTCATGCTACCACTAGAGTGAGAGCAGCGCCAGCATTCAAAAGTGACCAAAACATCAGCCAGGAAGCATAGGAACTGAGAAGTGGTCTGTGGTCACCACCTGCAGAATCACTCCTTTTTTGGGGGTGTCTTGCTAATTGCCTAACAACAGCCAACAACACAGCCAACACAATAACTTCAAACTGAAGCTGGAAAGACTGAAAACTAGCTGCACTTCGTTTCATTTCACCTTTTTTCAATTGACATTTCTTTGTATAAATAAAAATGATGCTGATTCATGATTTCAACTAGCTGAGAAACGCTGTCTGTCTGTCTGTCTGTCTGCCTGCCTGTCTGTCTGCCTGTCTGCCTGTCTGTCTGCCTGTCTGTCTGTCTGCCTGCCTGTCTGTCTGTCTGTCTGTCTGCCTGTCTGTCTCGTCCCGACTCCCGACACGTTCGTTACTGCGGGACAGATGGAGATCCAATCGGAATATTGAAACTATGTTGCAAATGTCGGAGAGACAAAGTTTTATACAAATGTCCGCTGTTGAAAACATAATTTGAGTCTAAAAGAAATATGAGATAATGTCTAGGTGCTTTTTATAGCGGAGATCAAGATTGATTGTACTACTTAGTGATGTCCTGACATGGGAGTCTCCCCCCCAGCCGGACGCTCCAAAAGGAACGTAGTGTGATTGGTCATGGAGCGCCAGGAAGGAGGTGTGATTGGTCATGGAGCGCCAGGAAGGAGGTGTGATTGGTCATGGAGCGCCAGGAAGGAGGTGTGATTGGTCAGGGGGCCCCAGGAAGGAGGTGTGATTGGTCATGGAGCGCCAGGAAGGAGGTGTGATTGGTCATGGAGCGCCAGGAAGGAGGTGTGATTGGTCATGGAGCGCCAGGAAGGAGGTGTGATTGGTCAGGGGGCCCCAGGAAGTGGTGCCGTATTGGCCAGGGGGAAATCCCCCAGCTTGACACGTCCCAGGAACGTAGTATGATTGGTCAGGAAGTCCCAGGAAGGAGGTGTGATTGGTCAGGGGGCCCCAGGAAGTGGTGCCGTATTGGTCAGGGGGAATCCCCCAGCCTGACGCTCCCCAGGAACGTAGTATGATTGGTCAGGGAGAAGTTGTGCCGTATTGGTCATGGTCAGGGGGAATCCCCCAGCCTGACGCTCCCCAGGAACGTAGTATGATTGGTCAGGGAGAAGTGGTGCCGTATTGGTCATGGTCAGGGGGAATCCCCCAGCCTGACGCTCCCCAGGAACGTAGTATGATTGGTCAGGGAGAAGTGGTGCCGTATTGGTCATGGTCAGGGGGAATCCCCCAGCCTGACGCTCCCCAGGAACGTAGTATGATTGGTCAGGGAGAAGTGGTGCCGTATTGGTCATGGTCAGGGGGAATCCCCCAGCCTGACGCTCCCCAGGAACGTAGTATGATTGGTCATGCTGATCAGCGTGTCATCATAGACCATCCTGATGGAGATCCTTTGTCCCGCCCTCAGCAGGCTGACCCCCGCCGTGTAGCACGTGTTGAACTTCCTCTGACCCGTCTCCATGCTGCAGGTACAACGCAGGAAGGGGGCGGAGTCTACCATCACCTCGTAGCTGGCGATGTCCGTGAAGTTGAGATAGTACACCTGGGGAACAGAGGGAGGAGAAGGAGAGAGAGAAGATGACTGCAACTGGTAGGGGTAGAGGAGGAAGAGGAGAGAGGGTCAGGTAGAGGAGGAAGAGGAGAGAGGGTCAGGTAGAGGAGGAAGAGGAGAGAGGGTCAGGTAGAGGAGGAAGAGGAGAGAGGGTCAGGTAGAGGAGGAAGAGGAGAGAGGGTCAGGTAGAGGAGAGAGGGTCAGGTAGAGGAGGAAGAGGAGAGAGGGTCAGGTAGAGGAGAGAGGGTCAGGTAGAGGAGGAAGAGGAGAGAGGGTCAGGTAGAGGAGGAAGAGGAGAGAGGGTCAGGTAGAGGAGGAAGAGGAGAGAGGGTCAGGTAGAGGAGGAAGAGGAGAGAGGGTCAAGTAGAGGAGGAAGAGGAGAGAGGGTCAGTAGAGGAGGAAGAGGAGAGAGGGTCAGGTAGAGGAGGTAGAGGAGAGAGGGTCAGGTAGAGGAGGAAGAGGAGAGCGGGTCAGGTAGAGGAGGAAGAGGAGAGCGGGTCAGGTAGAGGAGGAAGAGGAGAGAGGGTCAGGTAGAGGAGGAAGAGGAGAGAGGGTCAGGTAGAGGAGGAAGAGGAGAGAGGGTCAGGTAGAGGAGGAAGAGGAGAGAGGGTCAGGTAGAGGAGGAAGAGGAGAGAGGGTCAGGTAGAGGAGGAAGAGGAGAGAGGGTCAGGTAGAGGAGGAAGAGGAGAGAGGGTCAGGTAGAGGAGGAAGAGGAGAGAGGGTCAGGTAGAGGAGGAAGAGGAGAGAGGGTCAGGTAGAGGAGGAAGAGGAGAGAGGGTCAGGTAGAGGAGGAAGAGGAGAGAGGGTCAGGTAGAGGAGGAAGAGGAGAGAGGGTCAGGTAGAGGAGGAAGAGGAGAGAGGGTCAGGTAGAGGAGGAAGAGGAGAGAGGGTCAGGTAGAGGAGGAAGAGGAGAGAGGGTCAAGTACAGGAGGAAGAGGAGAGAGGGTCAGGGTAAGTGGTGATAGTACACCTGGGGAACAGAGGTAGGGGTAGAGGAGGAAGAGGAGAGAGGGTCAGGTAGAGGAGGAAGAGGAGAGAGGGTCAAGTACAGGAGGAAGAGGAGAGAGGGTCAGGGTAAGTGGTGATAGTACACCTGGGGAACAGAGGTAGGGGTAGAGGAGGAAGAGGAGAGAGGGTCAGGTAGAGGAGGAAGAGGAGAGAGGGTCAGGTAGAGGAGGAAGAGGAGAGAGGGTCAGGTAGAGGAGGAAGAGGAGAGAGGGTCAGGTAGAGGAGGAAGAGGAGAGAGGGTCAGGTAGAGGAGGAAGAGGAGAGAGGGTCAGGTAGAGGAGGAAGAGGAGAGAGGGTCAAGTACAGGAGGAAGAGGAGAGAGGGTCAGGTAGAGGAGGAAGAGGAGAGAGGGTCAGGTAGAGGAGGAAGAGGAGAGCGGGTCAGGTAGAGGAGGAAGAGGAGAGAGGGTCAGGTAGAGGAGGAAGAGGAGAGAGGGTCAGGTAGAGGAGGAAGAGGAGAGAGGGTCAGGTAGAGGAGGAAGAGGAGAGAGGGTCAGGTAGAGGAGGAAGAGGAGAGAGGGTCAGGTAGAGGAGGAAGAGGAGAGAGGGTCAGGTAGAGGAGGAAGAGGAGAGAGGGTCAGGTAGAGGAGGAAGAGGAGAGAGGGTCAGGTAGAGGAGGAAGAGGAGAGAGGGTCAGGTAGAGGAGGAAGAGGAGAGAGGGTCAGGTAGAGGAGGAAGAGGAGAGAGGGTCAGGTAGAGGAGGAAGAGGAGAGAGGGTCAGGTAGAGGAGGAAGAGGAGAGAGGGTCAGGTAGAGGAGGAAGAGGAGAGAGGGTCAGGTAGAGGAGGTAGAGGAGAGAGGGTCAGGTAGAGGAGGAAGAGGAGAGAGGGTCAGGTAGAGGAGGAAGAGGAGAGAGGGTCAGGTAGAGGAGGAAGAGGAGAGAGGGTCAGGTAGAGGAGGAAGAGGAGAGAGGGTCAGGTAGAGGAGGAAGAGGAGAGAGGGTCAGGTAGAGGAGGAAGAGGAGAGAGGGTCAGGTAGAGGAGGAAGAGGAGAGAGGGTCAGGTAGAGGAGGAAGAGGAGAGGGGGTCAGGTAGAGGAGGAAGAGGAGAGAGGGTCAGGTAGAGGAGGAAGAGGAGAGAGGGTCAGGTAGAGGAGGAAGAGGAGAGAGGGTCAGGTAGAGGAGGAAGAGGAGAGAGGGTCAGGTAGAGGAGGAAGAGGAGAGAGGGTCAGGTAGAGGAGGTAGAGGAGAGAGGGTCAGGTAGAGGAGGAAGAGGAGAGAGGGTCAGGTAGAGGAGGAAGAGGAGAGAGGGTGAAGTACAGGAGGAAGAGGAGAGAGGGTCAGGGTAAGTGGTGATAGTACACCTGGGGAACAGAGGTAGGGGTAGAGGAGGAAGAGGAGAGAGGGTCAGGTAGAGGAGGAAGAGGAGAGAGGGTCAGGATAAGTGGCGATAGTACACCTGGGGAACAGAGGTAGGGGTAGAGGAGGAAGAGGAGGAAGAGGAAAGAGGGTCAGGATAAGTAGCAATAGTACACCAAGTATCATCATCACACACTACATACACAAAGCAATAGGAACACCTTGCTAATATTGAGTTGCATCTCCCTTTGCTCTCAGAACAGCATCAATTCATCGGGGCATGGACTCTACAAGGTGTCGAAAGCGTTCCACAGGGATACTGGCCCATGTTGACTCCAATGCTTCCCACAGTTGTCCAGTCGGCTGGATGTCCTTTGGGTGGTGGACCATTCTCGATTCACACAGGAAACTGTTGAGTGAAAAACCCAGCAACGTTGCAGTTCTTGACACTCAAACCGGTGCGTCTGGCACCTACTACCACACCCTGTTAAAAAGGCACCTACTACCACACCCTGTTAAAAAGGCCCCTACTACCAGACCCTGTTAAAAAGGCCCCTACTACCACACCCTGTTAAAAAGGCCCCTACTACCAGACCCTGTTAAAAAGGCCCCTACTACCACACCCTGTTAAAAAGGCCCCTACTACCACACCCTGTTAAAAAGGCACCTACTACCACACCCTGTTAAAAAGGCCCCTACTACCAGACCCTGTTAAAAAGGCCCCTACTACCAGACCCTGTTAAAAAGGCCCCTACTACCACACCCTGTTAAAAAGGCCCCTACTACCACACCCTGTTAAAAAGGCCCCTACTACCATACTACTACCACACCCTGTTAAAAAGGCACCTACTACCACACCCTGTTAAAAAGGCACCTACTACCACACCCTGTTAAAAAGGCCCCTACTACCACACCCTGTTAAAAAGGCCCCTACTACCACACCCTGTTAAAAAGGCCCCTACTACCACACCCTGTTAAAAAGGCACCTACTACCACACCCTGTTAAAAAGGCACCTACTACCACACCCTGTTAAAAAGGTACCTACTACCACACCCTGTTAAAAAGGCCCCTACTACCACACCCTGTTAAAAAGGCCCCTACTACCACACCCTGTTAAAAAGGCCCCTACTACCACACCCTGTTAAAAAGGCCCCTACTACCACACCCTGTTAAAAAGGCCCCTACTACCATACTACTACCACACCCTGTTAAAAAGGCACCTACTACCACACCCTGTTAAAAAGGCACCTACTACCACACTACTACCACACCCTGTTAAAAAGGCCCCTACTACCATACTACTACCACACTCTGTTAAAAAGGCCCCTACTACCATACTACTACCAGACCCTGTTAAAAAGGCACCTACTACCACACCCTGTTAAAAAGGCCCCTACTACCACACCCTGTTAAAAAGGCCCCTACTACCACACTCTGTTAAAAAGGCACCTACTACCATACTACTACCACACCCTGTTAAAAAGGCCCCTACTACCATACTACTACCACACCCTGTTAAAAAGGCCCCTACTACCAGACCCTGTTAAAAAGGCACCTACTACCACACCCTGTTAAAAAGGCCCCTACTACCACACCCTGTTAAAAAGGCCCCTACTACCACACCCTGTTAAAAAGGCCCCTACTACCACACCCTGTTAAAAAGGCCCCTACTACCATACTACTACCACACCCTGTTAAAAAGGCCCCTACTACCATACTACTACCACACTCTGTTAAAAAGGCCCCTACTACCACACTCTGTTAAAAAGGCACCTACTACCTACCACACCCTGTTAAAAAGGCCCCTACTACCACACTCTGTTAAAAAGGCACCTACTACCACACCCTGTTAAAAAGGCCCCTACTACCACACCCTGTTAAAAAGGCCCCTACTACCACACCCTGTTAAAAAGGCCCCTACTACCATACTACTACCACACCCTGTTAAAAAGGCCCCTACTACCATACTACTACCACACCCTGTTAAAAAGGCCCCTACTACCACACCCTGTTAAAAAGGCACCTACTACCATACTACTACCACACCCTGTTAAAAAGGCCCCTACTACCATACTACTACCACACTCTGTTAAAAAGGCCCCTACTACCATACTACTACCAGACCCTGTTAAAAAGGCACCTACTACCACACCCTGTTAAAAAGGCCCCTACTACCACACCCTGTTAAAAAGGCCCCTACTACCACACCCTGTTAAAAAGGCACCTACTACCATACTACTACCAGACCCTGTTAAAAAGGCACCTACTACCACACCCTGTTAAAAAGGCCCCTACTACCACACCCTGTTAAAAAGGCCCCTACTACCAGACCCTGTTAAAAAGGCCCCTACTACCAGACCCTGTTAAAAAGGCACCTACTACCACACCCTGTTAAAAAGGCCCCTACTACCACACCCTGTTAAAAAGGCCCCTACTACCACACCCTGTTAAAAAGGCCCCTACTACCACACCCTGTTAAAAAGGCCCCTACTACCACACCCTGTTAAAAAGGCCCCTACTACCACACCCTGTTAAAAAGGCCCCTACTACCACACCCTGTTAAAAAGGCACCTACTACCACACCCTGTTAAAAAGGCCCCTACTACCACACCCTGTTAAAAAGGCCCCTACTACCACACCCTGTTAAAAAGGCCCCTACTACCACACCCTGTTAAAAAGGCCCCTACTACCACACCCTGTTAAAAAGGCCCCTACTACCACACCCTGTTAAAAAGGCCCCTACTACCACACCCTGTTAAAAAGGCACCTACTACCACACCCTGTTAAAAAGGCCCCTACTACCACACCCTGTTAAAAAGGCACCTACTACCACACCCTGTTAAAAAGGCCCCTACTACCACACCCTGTTAAAAAGGCCCCTACTACCACACCCTGTTAAAAAGGCACCTACTACCACACCCTGTTAAAAAGGCACCTACTACCACACCCTGTTAAAAAGGCACCTACTACCACACCCTGTTAAAAAGGCCCCTACTACCACACCCTGTTAAAAAGGCCCCTACTACCATACTACTACCACACCCTGTTAAAAAGGCCCCTACTACCACACCCTGTTAAAAAGGCCCCTACTACCACACCCTGTTAAAAAGGCCCCTACTACCACACCCTGTTAAAAAGGCCCCTACTACCACACCCTGTTAAAAAGGCCCCTACTACCACACCCTGTTAAAAAGGCCCCTACTACCACACCCTGTTAAAAAGGCACCTACTACCATACTACTACCACACCCTGTTAAAAAGGCACCTACTACCAGACCCTGTTAAAAAGGCACCTACTACCATACTACTACCACACCCTGTTAAAAAGGCCCCTACTACCACACCCTGTTAAAAAGGCACCTACTACCATACTACTACCACACCCTGTTAAAAAGGCCCCTACTACCATACTACTACCACACCCTGTTAAAAAGGCCCCTACTACCATACTACTACCACACCCTGTTAAAAAGGCACCTACTACCACACCCTGTTAAAAAGGTACCTACTACCACACCCTGTTAAAAAGGCCCCTACTACCACACCCTGTTAAAAAGGCCCCTACTACCACACTCTGTTAAAAAGGCCCCTACTACCACACCCTGTTAAAAAGGCCCCTACTACCACACCCTGTTAAAAAGGCACCTACTACCATACTACTACCAGACCCCATTCAAAGGCACCTACTACCATACCCCATTCAAAGGCCCCTACTACCATACTACTACCACACCCTGTTAAAAAGGCACCTACTACCATACTACTACCACACCCTGTTAAAAAGGCCCCTACTACCATACTACTACCACACCCTGTTAAAAAGGCACCTACTACCAGACCCTGTTAAAAAGGCCCCTACTACCACACCCTGTTAAAAAGGCCCCTACTACCACACCCTGTTAAAAAGGCACCTACTACCACACCCTGTTAAAAAGGCCCCTACTACCAGACCCTGTTAAAAAGGCCCCTACTACCACACCCTGTTAAAAAGGCACCTACTACCACACCCTGTTAAAAAGGCCCCTACTACCATACTACTACCACACCCTGTTAAAAAGGCCCCTACTACCACACCCTGTTAAAAAGGCACCTACTACCACACCCTGTTAAAAAGGCCCCTACTACCACACCCTGTTAAAAAGGCACCTACTACCACACCCTGTTAAAAAGGCCCCTACTACCACACCCTGTTAAAAAGGCACCTACTACCACACCCTGTTAAAAAGGCCCCTACTACCACACCCTGTTAAAAAGGCCCCTACTACCACACCCTGTTAAAAAGGCCCCTACTACCACACCCTGTTAAAAAGGCACCTACTACCACACCCTGTTAAAAAGGCACCTACTACCATACTACTACCATACCCCATTCAAAGGCCCCTACTACCACACCCTGTTAAAAAGGCACCTACTACCATACTACTACCACACCCTGTTAAAAAGGCACCTACTACCATACTACTACCACACCCTGTTAAAAAGGCCCCTACTACCACACCCTGTTAAAAAGGCCCCTACTACCACACCCTGTTAAAAAGGCACCTACTACCATACTACTACCATACCCCATTCAAAGGCCCCTACTACCACACCCTGTTAAAAAGGCCCCTACTACCATACTACTACCACACCCTGTTAAAAAGGCCCCTACTACCACACCCTGTTAAAAAGGCCCCTACTACCACACCCTGTTAAAAAGGCCCCTACTACCACACCCTGTTAAAAAGGCACCTACTACCACACCCTGTTAAAAAGGCCCCTACTACCACACCCTGTTAAAAAGGCCCCTACTACCACACCCTGTTAAAAAGGCCCCTACTACCACACCCTGTTAAAAAGGCACCTACTACCATACTACTACCACACCCTGTTAAAAAGGCCCCTACTACCACACCCTGTTAAAAAGGCCCCTACTACCACACCCTGTTAAAAAGGCACCTACTACCACACCCTGTTAAAAAGGCCCCTACTACCACACCCTGTTAAAAAGGCACCTACTACCACACCCTGTTAAAAAGGCCCCTACTACCACACCCTGTTAAAAAGGCCCCTACTACCACACCCTGTTAAAAAGGCCCCTACTACCACACCCTGTTAAAAAGGCCCCTACTACCAGACCCTGTTAAAAAGGCCCCTACTACCACACCCTGTTAAAAAGGCCCCTACTACCATACTACTACCACACCCTGTTAAAAAGGCCCCTACTACCACACCCTGTTAAAAAGGCCCCTACTACCATACTACTACCACACCCTGTTAAAAAGGCACCTACTACCAGACCCTGTTAAAAAGGCACCTACTACCACACCCTGTTAAAAAGGCCCCTACTACCACACCCTGTTAAAAAGGCCCCTACTACCACACCCTGTTAAAAAGGCCCCTACTACCACACCCTGTTAAAAAGGCCCCTACTACCACACTACTACCACACCCTGTTAAAAAGGCACCTACTACCATACTACTACCACACCCTGTTAAAAAGGCCCCTACTACCACACCCTGTTAAAAAGGCCCCTACTACCATACTACTACCACACCCTGTTAAAAAGGCACCTACTACCAGACCCTGTTAAAAAGGCCCCTACTACCACACCCTGTTAAAAAGGCACTTCAATCTATTGTCTTGTCCCTGCACCCTCTGAATGGCACACATACACAATCCATTTCTCAAGGTTTAAAAATCCTTCTTTAACCCGTCTCCTCCCCTTCATTTAAAATGATTGAAGTGGATTTAACATGTAACATCAATAAGAGATCATAACTTTCACCTGGATTCACCTGGTCAGTCTGTCATGGACAGAGCAGGTGTCTTAATATTTGGTAAACTCAGTGTACGCACCCCACACACACATAACATGCACACACGTACACACATGTACACACACACGTACACACACACACACATGTACACACACACATCAGTATTCAGACCCTTTGCTATGAGACTCGAAATTGAGCTCAGGTGCATCCTGTTTCCATTGATCATCCTTGAGTTGTTTCTACATTCAATTGGTTGGAGTCCACCTGTGGTAAATTCAATTGATTTGGACATGATTTGGAAAGGCACACACCTGTCTATATAAAGGTCTGACAGTTGACAGTGAATGTCAGAGCAAAAACTAAGCCATGAGGTTGAAGGAATTGTCCGTAGAGCTCTGAGACAGGATTGTGTCGAGGCACAGATCTGGGGAAGGGGACCAAAACATGTCTGCAGCATTGAAGGTCCCCAAGAACACAGTGGCCTCCATCATTCTTAAATGGATGAAGTTTGGAACCACCAAGACTCTTCCTAGAACTGGCCGCCCGGCCAAACTGAGCAATCGGGGGAGAAGAGCCTTGGTCAGGGAGGTCACAACCCGATGGTCACTGTGACAGAGATCCAGAGTTCCTCTGTGGAGAAGGGAGAACCTTCCAGAAGGACAACCATCTCTGCAGCACTCCACCAATCAGGCCTTTATGGTAGACTGGCCAGAGAGAAGCCACTCCTCAGTAAAAGGTAAATGACAGCCTGCTTGGAGTTTGCCAAAAGGCACCTGAAGACTCTCAGACCAAGAGAAACAAGACTCTCTGGTCTGATGAAACCAAGATTGAACTCTTTGGCCTGAATGCCAAGCTTAACATCTGGAGGAAACCTGGCACCATCCCTACGGTGAAGCATGGTGGTGGCAGCATCATGCTGTGTGGATGTTTTTCAGTGACAGGGACTGGGAGACTAGTCAGGATCGAGGAAAAGATTAACGCAGCAAAGTACAGAGAGATCCTTGATAAAAACCTGCTCCAGAGCGCTCTGGACCTCAGACTGGGGCGAAGGTTCACCTTCCAACAGGACACTGACCCTAAGCACACAGCCAAGACAAAGCAGGAGTGGCTTCAGGACAAGTCTCTGAATGTCCATGAGGTGCCCAGCCAGAGCCTGGACTTGAACCCGATCAAACATCTCTAGAGAGACCTGAAAATATCTGTGCAGCGACGCTCCCCATCCAACCTGACAGAGCTTGAGAGGATCTGCAGAGAAGAATGGGAGAAACTCCCCAAATACAGGTGCCAAGCTTGTAGCGTCATACCCAAGAAGACTTGAGGCTGTAATCGCTGTCAAAGGTGCTTCAACAAAGTACTGAGTAAAAGGTCTGAATACTTATGGAAATGTGGGTCAAGCTGCCTTTTTTTAAAGTAAAAATTTCTAAAAATGTGTTTTTGCTTTTGTCATTATGGAGTATTGTGATGTCATATGGGCTATTGTATGTGATAATTATGGAGTATTGTGATGTCATATGGAGTATTGTGATGTCATACGGGGTATTGTGTGTGATCATTATGGAGTATTGTGATGTCATATGGAGTATTGTGATGTCATATGGAGTATTGTGATGTCATACGGGGTATTGTGTGTGATCATTATGGAATATTGTGATGTCATATGGGGTATTGTGATGTCATATGGGGTATTGTGTTGTCATTATGGAGTATTGTGATCATTATGGAGTATTGTGATGTCATATGGGGTATTGTGATGTCATATGGGGTATTGTGTTGTCATTATGGAGTATTGTGATGTCATATGGGGTATTGTGTGTGCTCATTATGGAGTATTGTGATGTCATATGGGTTATTGTGTTGTCATTATGGAGTATCGTGATGTCATATGGAGTATTGTGATGTCATATGGGGTATTGTGATGTCATAAGGGGTATTGTGTGTGATCATTATGGAGTATTGTGATGTCATATGGGGTATTGTGTTGTCATTATGGAGTATTGTGATGTCATTATGGAGTATTGTGTGTAAATTGATGAGGGAAAAACAATTTAATCAATTTTAGAATAAGACAGTAACGTAAAATGTATATAGCCATGTTATTTTCTACTTCCTGTATATAGCCATGTTATTTTCTACTCCCTGTATATAGCCATGTTATTTTCTACTTCCTATATATAGCCGTGTTATTTTCTACTTCCTGTATATAGCCATGTTATTTTCTACTTCCTGTATATAGCCATGTTATTTTCTACTTCCTATATATAGCCATGTTATTTTCTACTTCCTGTATATAGCCATGTTATTTTCTACTTCCTATATATAGCCATGTTATTTTCTACTTCCTGTATATAGCCATGTTATTTTCTACTTCCTGTATATAGCCGTGTTATTTTCTACTTCCTGTATATAGCCGTGTTATTTTCTACTTACTGTATATAGCCATGTTATTTTCTACTCCCTGTATATAGCCATGTTATTTTCTACTTCCTGTATATAGCCATGTTATTTTCTACTTCCTGTGTATAGCCATGTTATTTTCTACTTCCTGTATATAGCCATGTTATTTTCTACTTCCTGTATATAGCCGTGTTATATTTACTCGTTATTTTCTACTCCCTGTATATAGCCGTGTTATATTTACTCGTTATTAGTTACTCCTTGTGTCACTATTTATCTTAAACTCTGCATTGTTGGAAAAGGACCCATAAGTAAGCATTTCACTGTTAGTCTACACCTGTTGTTTACCAATCATATGACAAATTAAATTCTAGTATTAGTAGAGTTGTAGTATTACATAGTAGTTGTAGTATTACTATAGCATAGTTGTAGTATTACTATAGTACAGTTGTAGTATTACTGTAGTAGTTGTAGTATTACTATAGTACTGTTGTAGTATTACTATAGTACAGCTGTAGTATTACTGTAGTAGTTGTAGTATTACTGTAGTAGTTGTAGTATTACAGTTGTAGTATTACTACAGTACAGTTGTAGTATTACCATAGTACAGTTGTAGTATTACTATAGTACAGTTGTAGCATTACTGTAGTATTACTGTAGTACATTTGTAGTATTACTATATATAAAATAGGTAGATACTGTAGTAGTACTTAGTAATATAGTATAGTTGTAGTATTATTGTAGTAGAGCTATAGTATTATTGTAGGGTAGTTGTAAGATTATTGTAGAATTGTAGTATTATTGTAGTAGTCACTACTCACCTGACTATCTATGAAGTATCTACAGACTGTAGTAGTATATAGTAAAGTTGTAGTATTATTGTGGTAGTCACTACTCACTTCTACCTGACTATATATGAAGTATCTACAGACTGTAGTAGTATATAGTAATGTAGTAAAGTTGTAGTATTATTGTAGTAGTCACTAATCACTTCTACCTGACTATATATGAAGTATCTACAGACTGTAGTAGTATATAGTAAAGTTGTAGTATTATTGTAGTAGTCACTACTCACTTCTACCTGACTATATATGAAGTAGGTAGAGACTGTAGTAGTATATAGTAATGTAGTAAAGTTGTAGTATTATTGTAGTAGTCACTACACACATCTACCTGACTATATATGAAGTAGGTAGAGACTGTAGTAGTATATAGTAATGTAGTAGAGTTGTAGTATTATTGTAGTAGTCACTACTCACTTCTACCTGACTATATATGAAGTAGATGCCACCTAGTAGGACCTCCAGTTCTCCGGAGCGAGAGTGCATCTTGAAGACACGGTGGTGGATCGCCACCATCTTCCAGTTCCTCAAAACACCTTCAGACAGGTCTAGACAAAGACATCAATCAATCAATCAATCAATCAATCAATCAATCAATCAATCATGGGGGGAAAGGCAGTTAAAACAACCATAGTAAACACCCAGAGCACCTCTGAACAAGAGTAAATTTACACCGACAGTATTGAATGTAGATAATACCACACAAAAGGTATATCTACAATGGACACTTACCCTCCTTAACCTGTATGGTGGTTTCCTGTCCTTGTAGATGCACCACAGCAGGCTGCAACACACATCACATACATCTAGTCAGTCGACTGGCGCTCAACCTAACCTCAACCTTCAATACAGTTTAGTAGAACAAGAAAGGCCTTGCAACACACATCACATACGGTAGATCATTTCTCATCAAGTCTTTAGGGGCACAGCGTTACTCCCACCCTTCATCGTTGTTCGGTACAACAATAAGTTACGTAATAATGTGTTGTAAAATGTTTGTTCAAAGATGAGATACTCTACCTGGAATTCTCTCGTTTTGGTTTTATCGTCGACTCCTGTAACAGATAGAATCAGATCCTGGATCAGTTCCTAACTCTTAACTTTGTCCCAAATGGCACCCTATTCCCATTTACAGTGCACTACATTTGACCAGGGCCCAACAAAAGTAATGCACTATACAGGGTTTCACTTGGGACGCGACCCCCTAAACCCCAACTTCAGGCAGGAGAACAAAGGAAAAAGTGATCTGAACTAGAGCTGCGGCGGCCATGTTGTCAGCAGGAGATTGTCAATCAAATAACTGTCGGTCTCAGGGTAGTTGACCGTTAATGAACATAAACGCATTTAGCATCTCCGGTCCTCCACACGGAGCCTACAGGCCACTGATGCAGTGGCTTCCTCCGGTCCTCCACACGGAGCCTACAGGCCACTGATGCAGTGGCTTCCTCCGGTCCTCCACACGGAGCCTACAGGCCACTGATGCAGTGGCTTCCTCCGGTCCTCCACACGGAGCCTACAGGCCACTGATGCAGTGGCTTCCTCCGGTCCTCCACACGGAGCCTACAGGCCACTGATGCAGTGGCTTCCTCCGGTCCTCCACACGGAGCCTACAGGCCACTGATGCAGTGGCTTCCTCCGGTCCTCCACACGCAGCCTACAGGCCACTGATGCAGTGGCTTCCTCCGGTCCTCCACACGGAGCCTACAGGCCACTGATGCAGTGGCTTCCTCCGGTCCTCCACACGCAGCTTACAGGTCACTGATGCAGTGGCTTCCTCCGGTCCTCCACACGCAGCCTACAGGCCACTGATGCAGTGGCTTCCTCCGGTCCTCCACACGGAGCCTACAGGCCACTGATGCAGTGGCTTCCTCCGGTCCTCCACACGGAGCCTACAGGCCACTGATGCAGTGGCTTCCTCCGGTCCTCCACACGCAGCCTACAGGCCACTGATGCAGTGGCTTCCTCCGGTCCTCCACACGCAGCCTACAGGCCACTGATGCAGTGGCTTCCTCCGGTCCTCCACACGGAGCCTACAGGCCACTGATGCAGTGGCTTCCTCCGGTCCTCCACACGCAGCCTACAGGCCACTGATGCAGTGGCTTCCTCCGGTCCTCCACACGCAGCCTACAGGCCACTGATGCAGTGGCTTCCTCCGGTCCTCCACACGCAGCCTACAGGCCACTGATGCAGTGGCTTCCTCCGGTCCTCCACACGCAGCCTACAGGCCACTGATGCAGTGGCTTCCTCCGGTCCTCCACACGCAGCCTACAGGCCACTGATGCAGTGGCTTCCTCCGGTCCTCCACACGGAGCCTACAGGCCACTGATGCAGTGGCTTCCTCCGGTCCTCCACACGGAGCCTACAGGCCACTGATGCAGTGGCTTCCTCCGGTCCTCCACACGCAGCCTACAGGCCACTGATGCAGTGGCTTCCTCCGGTCCTCCACACGCAGCCTACAGGCCACTGATGCAGTGGCTTCCTCCGGTCCTCCACACGCAGCCTACAGGCCACTGATGCAGTGGCTTCCTCCGGTCCTCCACACGCAGCCTACAGGCCACTGATGCAGTGGCTTCCTCCGGTCCTCCACACGGAGCCTACAGGCCACTGATGCAGTGGCTTCCTCCGGTCCTCCACACGGAGCCTACAGGCCACTGATGCAGTGGCTTCCTCCGGTCCTCCACACGGAGCCTACAGGCCACTGATGCAGTGGCTTCCTCCGGTCCTCCACACGCAGCCTACAGGCCACTGATGCAGTGGCTTCCTCCGGTCCTCCACACGGAGCCTACAGGCCACTGATGCAGTGGCTTCCTCCGGTCCTCCACACGCAGCTTACAGGTCACTGATGCAGTGGCTTCCTCCGGTCCTCCACACGCAGCCTACAGGCCACTGATGCAGTGGCTTCCTCCGGTCCTCCACACGGAGCCTACAGGCCACTGATGCAGTGGCTTCCTCCGGTCCTCCACACGGAGCCTACAGGCCACTGATGCAGTGGCTTCCTCCGGTCCTCCACACGCAGCCTACAGGCCACTGATGCAGTGGCTTCCTCCGGTCCTCCACACGCAGCCTACAGGCCACTGATGCAGTGGCTTCCTCCGGTCCTCCACACGGAGCCTACAGGCCACTGATGCAGTGGCTTCCTCCGGTCCTCCACACGCAGCCTACAGGCCACTGATGCAGTGGCTTCCTCCGGTCCTCCACACGCAGCCTACAGGCCACTGATGCAGTGGCTTCCTCCGGTCCTCCACACGCAGCCTACAGGCCACTGATGCAGTGGCTTCCTCCGGTCCTCCACACGCAGCCTACAGGCCACTGATGCAGTGGCTTCCTCCGGTCCTCCACACGCAGCCTACAGGCCACTGATGCAGTGGCTTCCTCCGGTCCTCCACACGGAGCCTACAGGCCACTGATGCAGTGGCTTCCTCCGGTCCTCCACACGGAGCCTACAGGCCACTGATGCAGTGGCTTCCTCCGGTCCTCCACACGCAGCCTACAGGCCACTGATGCAGTGGCTTCCTCCGGTCCTCCACACGCAGCCTACAGGCCACTGATGCAGTGGCTTCCTCCGGTCCTCCACACGCAGCCTACAGGCCACTGATGCAGTGGCTTCCTCCGGTCCTCCACACGCAGCCTACAGGCCACTGATGCAGTGGCTTCCTCCGGTCCTCCACACGGAGCCTACAGGCCACTGATGCAGTGGCTTCCTCCGGTCCTCCACACGGAGCCTACAGGCCACTGATGCAGTGGCTTCCTCCGGTCCTCCACACGCAGCCTACAGGCCACTGATGCAGTGGCTTCCTCCGGTCCTCCACACGGAGCCTACAGGCCACTGATGCAGTGGCTTCCTCCGGTCCTCCACACGCAGCCTACAGGCCACTGATGCAGTGGCTTCCTCCGGTCCTCCACACGGAGCCTACAGGCCACTGATGCAGTGGCTTCCTCCGGTCCTCCACACGCAGCTTACAGGTCACTGATGCAGTGGCTTCCTCCGGTCCTCCACACGCAGCCTACAGGCCACTGATGCAGTGGCTTCCTCCGGTCCTCCACACGGAGCCTACAGGCCACTGATGCAGTGGCTTCCTCCGGTCCTCCACACGGAGCCTACATGCCACTGATGCAGTGGCTTCCTCCGGTCCTCCACACGCAGCCTACAGGCCACTGATGCAGTGGCTTCCTCCGGTCCTCCACACGCAGCCTACAGGCCACTGATGCAGTGGCTTCCTCCGGTCCTCCACACGGAGCCTACAGGCCACTGATGCAGTGGCTTCCTCCGGTCCTCCACACGCAGCCTACAGGCCACTGATGCAGTGGCTTCCTCCGGTCCTCCACACGCAGCCTACAGGCCACTGATGCAGTGGCTTCCTCCGGTCCTCCACACGCAGCCTACAGGCCACTGATGCAGTGGCTTCCTCCGGTCCTCCACACGCAGCCTACAGGCCACTGATGCAGTGGCTTCCTCCGGTCCTCCACACGCAGCCTACAGGCCACTGATGCAGTGGCTTCCTCCGGTCCTCCACACGCAGCCTACAGGCCACTGATGCAGACCTTAGGAACATCTACTTTTAAACAAGTCTAATAAATCCATGTAATATAGTCTACACCATCACAATAAATCCATGTAATATAGTCTACACCATCACAATAAATCCATGTAATATGGTCTACACCATCACAATAAATCCATGTAATATAGTCTACCTACACCATCACAATACATCCATGTAATATAGTCTACCTACACCATCACAATAAATCCATGTAATATAGTCTACACCATCACAATAAATCCATGTAATATGGTCTACACCATCACAATAAATCCATGTAATATAGTCTACCTACACCATCACAATAAATCCATGTAATATGGTCTACCTACACCATCACAATAAATCCATGTAATATCGTCTACACCATCACAATAAATCCATGTAATATAGTCTACCTACACCATCACAATAAATCCATGTAATATAGTCTACACCATCACAATAAATCCATGTAATATAGTCTACCTACACCATCACAATAAATCCATGTAATATGGTCTACCTACACCATCACAATAAATCCATGTAATATGGTCTACCTACACCATCACAATAAATCCATGTAATATAGTCTACACCATCACAATAAATCCATGTAATATAGTCTACCTACACCATCACAATAAATCCATGTAATATGGTCTACCTACACCATCACAATAAATCCATGTAATATGGTCTACCTACACCATCACAATAAATCCATGTAATATAGTCTACACCATCACAATAAATCCACGTAATATCGTCTACACCATCACAATAAATCCATGTAATATAGTCTACACCATCACAATAAATCCATGTAATATAGTCTACACCATCACAATAAATCCATGTAATATAGTCTACACCATCACAATAAATCCATGTAATATAGTCTACCTACACCATCACAATAATTCCATGTAATATAGCCTACACCATCACAATAAATCCATGTAATATAGTCTACACCATCACAATAAATCCATGTAATATAGTCTACACCATCACAATAAATCCATGTAATATAGTCTACCTACACCATCACAATAAATCCATGTAATATAGTCTACCTACACCATCACAATAAATCCATGTAATATAGTCTACACCATCACAATAAATCCATGTATTATAGTCTACCTACACCATCACAATAAATCCATGTAATATAGTCTACCTACACTGTCACGTTCCTGACCTATTTATGTTAGTTGTTATGTGTGTTAGTTGGTCAGGACGTGAGGTTGGGTGGGCATTCTATGTTTTCTGTTTCTGTGTTGGTTTTGGGTTACCTGGTATGGCTCTTAATTAGAGGCAGGTGTTTGGCGTTCCTCTAATTAAGAGTCATATTTAGGTAGGCGTTGTCACAGTGTTCGTTGTGGGTGATTGTCTTCCGTGTCAGTATGTATGTTCGTGCCACACGGGACTGTAGCGTTTGCTTGTTTCGTTTCGTTTCGATGTCGTCTGTTTCCTGTACGTGAGTTATGTTTAGTTATGTAAGTTTATGTTCAGGTTTCGTTCTACGTCGTTTTCTTATTTTGTAAGTTTGTTAAAGTGTTTGTTTTCGTGTTGCCATCTTCATCGTTGTTATAAATAAAAAGATGGCTTATTTCCCGCAAGCTGCGTTTTGGTCTGAAGATCCTTCTCTCCTCACCTCATCCGAGGATGAGGAGAGCACCAGCCGTTACAGAATCACCCACCTCGCTAAGACCAAGCGGCAAGGGAAAAATAAACGGAGTAAGGGACAGGAGAAAAACAAGGATTTCTGGACATGGGAGCAGATAATGAATGGAGAAGGTCCCTGGGCTAAGGCAGGAGAAAATCGCCGTTCTCAGGAAGAGAGGGAGGCAGCTAAAGCCCAGGAGCGGTGGTTTAAGGAGGCAGCAAGGAGACGTGGCTGGAAGCCCGAAAAGCCATGGGAGCAGCTGGAGGCACTGGGGAGTGCAGAGGCTACCGGAGAGAGGAACCGGAGCTATGAGGGAACGCGTCTGGCACGGAAGCCCGAAAAGCCCGTAAGTAATTCCCAAAAATTTCTTGGGGGGGGGGCTAGGAGGTAGTGGGCCAAGGGCAGGTAGGAGACCTGCGCCCACTTCCCAGGCTTACCGTGGAGAGCGGGAGTACGGGCAGGCGCCGTGTTACGCAGTAGAGCGCACGGTGTCTCCTGTACGAGTGCATAGCCCAGTGCGGGTTATTCCACCTCCCCGCACTGGGAGGGCTAGATTGGGTATTGAGCCAGGTGTCATGAGGCCGGCTCAACGCGTCTGGTCTCCAGTGCGTCTCCTCGGGCCGGCATACATGGCACCTGCCTTACGCATGGTTTCTCCGGTTCGCCTACATAGCCCGGTGCGGGTTATTCCACCTCCCCGCACTGGTCGGGCAACCGGGAGTATTCAACCAGGTAAGGTTGGGCAGGCTCAATGCTCAAGAGTGCCAGTACGCCTCCACGGTCCGGTATTTCCGGCACCATCTCCCCGCCCCAGCCTAGTACCTACAGTGTTTACACTACGCACTAGGCTACCAGTGCGTATCCTGAGCCCTGTTCCTCCTCCACGCACTCTCCCTGTAGTGCGTGTATCTAGCCCGGTGCCTCCAGTTCCGGCACCACGCACTAAGCTACCAGTGCGTCTCCAGAGCCCTGTACAAACTGTATCTTCTCCCCCTACTAATCCTGATGTGCTTGTCCTCAGCCCGGCGTCACCAGTGCCGGTACCTCGCATCAGGGATAGAGTAGGCTTTGAGAGTACAGTGTGCCCTGTCCCTGCTCCCCGCACTAGTAGGAAGGTGCTTATCCTTAGCCCGGTGCCTCCAGTTCCGGCACCACGCACCAGGTCTACAGTGCACCGTATCCGGCCAGAGCCATCCGTCTCCCCAGCGCCATCTGAGCCATCCGTCTCCCCAGCGCCATCTGAGCCATCCGTCTCCCCAGCGCCATCTGAGCCATCCGTCTCCCCAGCGCCGTCTGAGCCATCCGTCTGCCAGGAGCCTGCAAAGCCGCCCGTCTGCCATGAGCCTGCAAAGCCGCCCGTCTGCCATGAGCCTACAGAGCCGTTAGCCAGACAGGAGCCGCTAGAGCCGTCAGCCAGACAGGAGCCGCTAGAGCCGTCAGCCAGACAGGATCTGCCAGAGCCGCCAACCAGACAGGATCTGCCAGAGCCGCCAACCAGACAGGATCTGCCAGAGCCGCCAACCAGACAGGATCTGCCAGAGCCGCCAACCAGACAGGATCTGCCAGAGCCGCCAACCAGACAGGATCTGCCAGAGCCGCCAGCGAGCCATGAGCAGCCAGAGCCGTCAGAGAGCCATGAGCAGCCAGAGCCGTCAGAGAGCCATGAGCAGCCAGAGCCGTCAGAGCGCCATGAGCAGCCAGAGCCGTCAGAGCGCCATGAGCAGCCAGAGCCGTCAGAGCGCCATGAGCAGCCAGAGCCGTCAGAGCGCCATGAGCGTCGAGAGCCGTCAGCCTGCCATGAGCGTCGAGAGCCGTCAGCCTGCCATGAGCGTCGAGAGCCGTCAGCCTGCCATGAGCGTCGAGAGCCGTCAGCCTGCCATGAGCGTCGAGAGCCGTCAGCCTGCCGTGAGCGTCGTGAGCCGTCAGCCTGCCATGAGCGTCGAGAGCCGTCAGCCTGCCATGAGCGTCGAGAGCCGTCAGCCTGCCATGAGCGTCGAGAGCCGTCAGCCAGCCATGAGCGTCGAGATTCGTCAGTCAGCCATGAGCTGCCCTTCAGCCTGAAAAGGCTAGATACCCAGAACTGCCCATCAGTCCAGAGCTGTCTCTCTGTCCGGAGCTGCCTTTCAGTCCGGAGTTGCCCCTCTAACCTGATCTCCCTCTCTATCTTCATCTACCTCTATATTCTTATCTATCCCTCTGTCTTGATTTATCTCTCTGTCCCGGTGTTGTCCTTATTAGGTATGTTATTAAGAGGATTTTGTGGGGGAAAAAAGAGGGTGGACATTCTTGGAGGGAGGAAGCTAGGATGGATTATGGTGGGGTGGGAACCGCGCCCGGAGCCTGAGCCACCACCGTGGTTAGATGCCCACCCAGACCCTCCCCTAGACCTTGTGCTGGTGCGTCCGGAGTTCGCACCTTGTGGGGGGGGTAATGTCACGTTCCTGACCTATTTATGTTAGTTGTTATGTGTGTTAGTTGGTCAGGACGTGAGGTTGGGTGGGCATTCTATGTTTTCTGTTTCTGTGTTGGTTTTGGGTTACCTGGTATGGCTCTTAATTAGAGGCAGGTGTTTGGCGTTCCTCTAATTAAGAGTCATATTTAGGTAGGCGTTGTCACAGTGTTCGTTGTGGGTGATTGTCTTCCGTGTCAGTATGTATGTTCGTGCCACACGGGACTGTAGCGTTTGCTTGTTTCGTTTCGTTTCGATGTCGTCTGTTTCCTGTACGTGAGTTTATGTTTAGTTATGTAAGTTTATGTTCAGGTTTCGTTCTACGTCGTTTTCTTATTTTGTAAGTTTGTTAAAGTGTTTGTTTTCGTGTTGCCATCTTCATCGTTGTTATAAATAAAAAGATGGCTTATTTCCCGCAAGCTGCGTTTTGGTCTGAAGATCCTTCTCTCCTCACCTCATCCGAGGATGAGGAGAGCACCAGCCGTTACATACACCATCACAATAAATCCATGTAATATAGTCTACACCATCACAATAAATCCATGTAATATAGTCTACCTACACCATCACAATAAATCCATGTAATATAGTCTACACCTTCACAATAAATCCATGTAATATAGTCTACCTACACCATCACAATAAATCCATGTAATATAGTCTACACCATCACAATAAATCCATGTAATATAGTCTACCTACACCATCACAATAAATCCATGTAATATGGTCTACCTACACCATCACAATAAATCCATGTAATATAGTCTACACCATCACAATAAATCCATGTAATATAGTTTACCTACACCATCACAATAAATCCATGTAATATCGTCTACACCATCACAATAAATCCATGTAATATAGTCTACACCATCACAATAAATCCATGTAATATAGTCTACCTACACCATCACAATAAATCCATGTAATATCGTCTACACCATCACAATAAATCCATGTAATATAGTCTACCTACACCATCACAATAAATCCATGTAATATAGTCTACCTACACCATCACAATAAATCCATGTAATATCGTCTACACCATCACAATAAATCCATGTAATATAGTCTACCTACACCATCACAATAAATCCATGTAATATAGTCTACCTACACCATCACAATAAATCCATGTAATATGGTCTACCTACACCATCACAATAATTCCATGTAATATAGTCTACACCTACGTTTCTATATTGAGAAATAAATATAGTAGGTCTAGTCTATAGAAAGCTGATGGGATCCTCCTCTTTTTAAGAGGCCATCACTCCGTTTTCTACCGCAATTGCAAAGCCTATAGAAATGATAGAAACGGTTGGCTGGTATGCCCTCACCCGCTAGTAAAATTATGCTGACTGTGATTTAGGTTCTGACCCTCCACAGGAAGTCCGTTCAGAACAATGCTGATGGTTCTCTGGGTTCCGACCCTCCACAGGAAGTCCGTTCAGAAGAATGCCGACCCTCCACAGGAAGTCCGTTCAGAAGAATGCCGACCCTCCACAGGAAGTCCGTTCAGAAGAATGCCGACCCTCCACAGGAAGTCCGTTCAGAAGAATGCCGACCCTCCACAGGAAGTCCGTTCAGAACAATGCCGATGCTTCTCTGGGTTCTGACCCTCCACAGGAAGTCCGTTCAGAAGAATGCCGATGCTTCTCTGGGTTCCGACCCTCCACAGGAAGTCCGTTCAGAAGAATGCCGATGCTTCTCTGGGTTCCGACCCTCCACAGGAAGTCCGTTCAGAAGAATGCCGATGCTTCTCTGGGTTCCGACCCTCCACAGGAAGTCCGTTCAGAAGAATGCCGATGCTTCTCTGGGTTCCGACCCTCCACAGGAAGTCCGTTCAGAAGAATGCCGATGCTTCTCTGGGTTCCGACCCTCCACAGGAAGTCCGTTCAGAACAATGCCGATGCTTCTCTGGGTTCCGACCCTCCACAGGAAGTCCGTTCAGAACAATGCTGATGCGTCTCTGGGTTCCGACCCTCCACAGGAAGTCCGTTCAGAACAATGCTGATGCGTCTCTGGGTTCCGACCCTCCACAGGAAGTCCGTTCAGAACAATGCCGATGCTTCTCTGGGTTCCGACCCTCCACAGGAAGTCCGTTCAGAACAATGCCGATGCTTCTCTGGGTCAGGGTTGAATTTCCTTTTCCTCTTCACCAACACACGTTTGTATTGTAGCCCTTGATGAACTCACCCGAGTCAACTCAGAGGGCCTAAATGATTAGTTAGCAAGTTGAATCAGGTGTGTTTGTCGAGGGCTACAATAAACTGCACTGCTGGTAGTACTGGAGGACTGGAGTAGGGAACCACTGCTGTCTAGATTACAACCACCAATAGGGTGTCATTTTGGACACAGCCATAATATGCCTGACCAATATGCTGTCTAGATCTATTATCTCATCCCTTACCTGCCGGTCCCGTCAGCCCGGGGGGCCCCTGTGCCCCGGGGAGACCAGGAGGTCCAGCAAGGCCCACAGCGTTGCTACCAGGAATACCAGGGATACCAGGGATACCTGGAGGCCCCTGGGGGCCTGGGGAACCAGGTGGACCGGGGGAGCCCTGAGCTCCTGGAGGAGACCTCTTCCTGCCTGGGGCCACACGGACACACAGAAATACATCATGAGTATCATTCCTATCAACTGATTGATAACTCATGTCTGCAGATCAACTAAGGCAGACGTTTCAACATAACAGGTAGTCTGAGTCTCATTAAGTCCATGAACGTTATCTGGGCACCATCAACTCAGTACTTTACAGGAGGTTGAGAGGAGGACATGACAGGAGGCTCAGAGGAGGCAACATTACAGGAGGCTCAGAGCAGGAAACATTACAGGAGGCTCAGAGGAGGACACATTACAGGAGGCTCAGAGGAGGACATTACAGGAGGCTCAGAGGAGGAAACATTACAGGAGGCTCAGAGGAGGAAACATTACAGGAGGCTCAGAGGAGGACACATTACAGGAGGCTCAGAGGAGGACATTACAGGAGGCTCAGAGGAGGAAACATTACAGGAGGCTCAGAGGAGGAAACATTACAGGAGGCTCAGAGGAGGAAACATTACAGGAGGCTCAGAGGAGGACACATTACGGGAGGCTCAGAGGAGGAAATATTACAGGAGGCTCAGAGGAGGCAACATTACAGGAGGCTCAGAGCAGGAAACATTAAAGGAGGCTCAGAGCAGGAAACATTACAGGAGGCTCAGAGGAGGACATTACAGGAGGCTCAGAGGAGGAAACATTACAGGAGGCTCAGAGGAGGAAACATTACAGGAGGCTCAGAGGAGGACACATTACAGGAGGCTCAGAGGAGGACACATTACAGGAGGCTCAGAGGAGGAAACATTACAGGAGGCTCAGAGGAGGAAACATTACAGGAGGCTCAGAGGAGGACACATTACAGGAGGCTCAGAGGAGGAAACATTACAGGAGGCTCAGAGGAGGACACATTACAGGAGGCTCAGAGGAGGAAACATTACAGGAAGCTTATAGGAGGAAACATTACAGGAGGCTCAGAGGAGGATATATTACAGGAAGCTCAGAGGAGGATATATTACAGGAAATCACCTTTCTTTCTTCTTTCCGTTTCTTTCCGTTTCCCAGTTGATTCTGAAAGACAAACAGAAATAAGTGTTTAATCTAGTCTTGATGGTGGACTGAACACCAGGTGTCAGATGTCAACAACAACAATATACAACCTCTACCTACAGGAATACAGTAACACTACAACCTCTACCTCCCGGAATACAGCAACACTACAACCTCTACCTCCCTGAATACAGTAACACTACAACCTCTACCTCCCTGAATACAGTAACACTACAACCTCTACCTCCCTGAATACAGTAACACTACAACCTCTACCTACCTGAATACAGTAACACTACAACCTCTACCTCCCTGAATACAGTAACACTACAACCTCTACCTCCCTGGATACAGTAACACTACAACATCTACCTCCATGAATACAGTAACACTACAACCTCTATCTCCCTGTAAACAGTAACACTACAACCTCTACCTCCAGGAATACAGTAACACTACAACCTCTACCTCCCTGGATACAGTAACACTACAACATCTACCTCCAGGAATACAGTAACACTACAACCTCTATCTCCCTGAATACAGTAACACTACAACCTCTACCTCCAGGAATACAGTAACACTACAACCTCTATCTCCCTGAATACAGTAACACTACAACCTCTACCTCCAGGAATACAGTAACACTACAACCTCTACCTCCCTGAATACAGTAACACTACAACCTCTACCTCCCTGAATACAGTAACACTACAACCTCTACCTCCCTAAATACAGTAACACTACAACCTCTACCTCCAGGAATACAGTAACACTACAACCTCTACCTCCCTGAATACAGTAACACTACAACCTCTACAACCCTGAATACAGTAACACTACAATCTCTACCTCCCTGAATACAGTAACACTACAACCTCTACCTCCAGGAATACAGTAACACTACAACCTCTACCTACAGGAATACAGTAACACTACAACCTCTACCTCCCTGAATACAGTAACACTACAACCTCTACCTCCCTGGATACAGTAACACTACAACCGCTACCTCCCTGAATACAGTAACACTACAACCGCTACCTCCCTGAATACAGTAACACTACAACCTCTACCTCCAGGAATACAGTAACACTACAACCTCTACCTCCAGGAATACAGCAACACTACAACCTCTACCTCCCTGAATACAGTAACACTACAACCTCTACCTACAGGAATACAGTAACACTACAACCTCTACCTACAGGAATACAGTAACACTACAACCTCTACCTCCCTGAATACAGTAACACTACAACCTCTACCTCCCTGAATACAGTAACACTACAACCTCTACCTCCAGGAATACAGTAACACTACAACCTCTACCTCCCTGAATACAGTAACACTACAACCTCTACCTACAGGAATACAGTAACACTACAACCTCTACCTCCCTGAATACAGTAACACTACAACCTCTACCTTCAGGAATACAGTAACACTACAACCTCTACCTCCCTGAATACAGTAACACTACAACCTCTACCTTCAGGAATACAGTAACACTACAACCTCTACCTCCCTGAATACAGTAACACTACAACCTCTACCTCCCTGAATACAGTAACACTACAACCTCTACCTCCCTGAATACAGTAACACTACAACCTCTACCTCCCTGAATACAGTAACACTACAACCTCTACCTCCCTGAATACAGTAACACTACAACCTCTACCTCCCTGAATACAGTAACACTACAACCTCTACCTCCCTGAATACAGTAACACTACAACCTCTACCTCCCTGAATACAGTAACACTACAACCTCTATCTCCCTGTAAACAGTAACACTACAACCTCTACCTCCCTGAATACAGTAACACTACAACCTCTACCTCCCTGAATACAGTAACACTACAACCTCTACCTCCAGGAATACAGTAACACTACAACCTCTACCTCCAGGAATACAGTAACACTACAACCTCTACCTCCCTGAATACAGTAACACTACAACCTCTACCTCCCTGAATACAGTAACACTACAACCTCTACCTCCAGGAATACAGTAACACTACAACCTCTACCTCCAGGAATACAGTAACACTACAACCTCTACCTCCCTGAATACAGTAACACTACAACCTCTACGTTAATAAGCAGAACATGGAGTATGTGTGGCGGTATATCGGTATATTGTGCTCTGCGGTGTGTATGTGTGTGTGTGTGTGTGTGTGTGTGTGTGTGTGTGTCTGCGGTGTGTATGTGTGTGTGTGTGTGTGTGTGTGTGTGTCTGCGGTGTGTGTGTGTGTGTGTCTGTGGTGTGTGTGTGTGTGTCTGTGGTGTGTGTGTGTGTGTGTCTGTGGTGTGTGTGTGTGTGTGTGTGTGGTGTGTGTGTGTGTGTCTGCGGTGTGTGTGTGTGTGTCTGCGGTGTGTGTGTGTGTGTGTGTGGTGTGTGTGTGTGTGTGTGTCTGCGGTGTGTGTGTGTTTGTCTGTATTGTAGTAATTCCAGTAATTTCTAAGTGTGGTTCCACCTCCAGCCTGAAGCGTTCTTAGCCCAGATCAGGCTGTGTGTGTGTGTGTGTGTGTGTGTGTGTGTGTGTGTGTGTGTGTGTGTGTGTGTGTGTGTGTGTGTGTGTGTGTGTGTGTGTGTGTGTGTGTGTGTGTGTGTGTGTGTGTGTGTGTGTGTGTGCGCGCGGTGTGTGTCTGTGGTGTATGTGTGTGTCTGTGGTGTATGTGTGTCTGCGGTGTGTGTGTGTCTGCGGTGTGTGTGTGTGTGTCTGTGGTGTATGTGTGTGTCTGTGGTGTGTGTGTGTGTGTCTGCGGTGTGTGTGTGTGTGTCTGCGGTGTGTGTGCAAGGCTGCAGTGGATCATTAGAGATCTTCCTGCCAAAACACTGTCCATTGAATTAGCCTCAGATGGGGAATGTAGCCAGATGAAAGCGTGTATTAATTCACACATGCTAGAAGGGCATCACCAGCCTTACTTGTGTTTGCGTGTTGGTGGGTGTGCTGCTGAACAGTGTGAAACAGCCGTCCGGCTGTCCCCGTGTTCACCACGTCATTACAACCACCAAGGCCATTTAAGCCTTACCATGAGTACCTCACAGACATGCCGGCCAGCGTCTCTCCCCTGTTCCTCACGCGTCTCTTCCTCCCATCACCCTCCTCTTCCTTCCTTAGAGGACGAACCAGGGGGGCTGTCTCAGAGGACGAACCGGGGGGGCTGTCTCAGAGGACGAACCGGGGGGGCTGTCTCAGAGGACGAACCGGGGGGGCTGTCTCAGAGGACGAACCGGGGGGGCTGTCTCAGAGGACGAACCGGGGGGGCTGTCTTAGAGGACGAACCGGGGGGGCTGTCTTAGAGGACGAACCAGGAGGGCTGTCTTAGAGGACGAACCGGGTGGGCTGTCTCAGAGGACGAACCGGAGGGCTGTCTCAGAGGACGAACCGGGGGGCCGTCTCAGAGGACGTACCAGGGGGGCTGTCTCAGAGGACGAACCAGGAGGGCTGTCTCAGAGGACGAACCGGGGGGGCTGTCTCAGAGGACGAACCAGGGGGGCTGTCTTAGAGGACGAACCAGGAGGGCTGTCTTAGAGGACGAACCAGGAGGGCTGTCTCAGAGGACGAACCAGGTGGGCTGTCTCAGAGGACGAACCAGGTGGGCTGTCTTAGAGGACGAACCAGGGGGGCTGTCTTAGAGGACGAACCAGGTGGGCTGTCTCAGAGGACGAACCGGAGGGCTGTCTCAGAGGACGAACCGGGGGGCCGTCTCAGAGGACGTACCAGGGGGGCTGTCTCAGAGGACGAACCGGGGGGCTGTCTCAGAAGACGAACCAGGGGGGCTGTCTCAGAGGACGAACCAGGGGGGCTGTCTCAGAGGACGAACCAGGGGGGCTGTCTTAGAGGACGAACCAGGGGGGCTGTCTCAGAGGTCGAACCGGGGGGCTGTCTCAGAGGACGAACCGGGGGGCTGTCTCAGAGGACGAACCAGGGGGGCTGTCTCAGAGGTCGAACCAGTGGGGCTGTCTCAGAGGACGAACCGGGGGGCTGTCTCAGAGGTCGAACCGGGGGGCTGTCTTAGAGGACGAACCAGGGGGGCTGTCTCAGAGGACGAACCGGGGGGCTGTCTCAGAGGACGAACCGGGGGGCTGTCTCAGAGGACGAACCGGGGGGCTGTCTCAGAGGACGAACCGGGGGGCTGTCTTAGAGGACGAACCAGGGGGGCTGTCTTAGAGGACGAACCAGGGGGGCTGTCTTAGAGGACGAACCAGGGGGGCTGTCTTAGAGGACGAACCAGGGGGGCTGTCTTAGAGGACGAACCAGGGGGGCTGTCTTAGAGGACAAACCGGGGGGCTGTCTTAGAGGACGAACCAGGGGGGCTGTCTTAGAGGACGAACCAGGGGGGCTGTCTTAGAGGACGAACCGGGGGGCTGTCTCAGAGGACGAACCGGGGGGCTGTCTCAGAGGACGAACCGGGGGGCTGTCTCAGAGGACGAACCGGGGGGCTGTCTTAGAGGACGAACCGGGGGGCTGTCTTAGAGGACGAACCGGGGGGCTGTCTTAGAGGACGAACCAGGTGGGCTGTCTCAGAGGACGAACCAGGAGGGCTGTCTTAGAGGACGAACCAGGGGGACTGTCTTAGAGGACGAACCAGGGGGGCTGTCTTAGAGGACGAACCGGTGGGCTGTCTCAGAGGACGAACCGGGGGGCTGTCTTAGAGGACGAACCAGGGGGGCTGTCTTAGAGGACGAACCAGGGGGGCTGTCTTAGAGGACGAACCAGGGGGGCTGTCTTAGAGGACGAACCAGGGGGGCTGTCTTAGAGGACGAACCAGGGGGGCTGTCTTAGAGGACAAACCGGGGGGCTGTCTCAGAGGACGAACCAGGGGGGCTGTCTTAGAGGACGAACCAGGGGGGCTGTCTTAGAGAACGAACCAGGGGGGCTGTCTTAGAGGACGAACCAGAGGGGCTGTCTTAGAGGACGAACCAGGGGGGCTGTCTTAGAGAACGAACCAGGGGGGCTGTCTTAGAGGACGAACAAGGGGGGCTGTCTTAGAGGACGAACAAGGGGGGCTGTCTTAGAGGACGAACCAGGTGGGCTGTCTTAGAGGACGAACCAGGGGGGCTGTCTCAGAGGACGAACCGGGGGGCTGTCTTAGAGGATGTGTCGTATTGATGTGTTTCATTCATTTCACTGATGTGATTTAGAACCCCCATCTTCAGTCCTCGACGTGCACAGCTTTGCTTCAGTCCTCGACGTGCACAGCTTTGCTTCAGTCCTCGACGTGCACAGCTTTGCTTCAGTCCTCGACGTGCACAGCTTTGCTTCAGTCCTCGATGTTTAGAATGTGAGCTATGCAAATAAAAAACAGCCTTTGGTCTTTGAAGATGTCGGTCTCTGGGAGTAACACGTGTGTGTGTGTGAGTACACACACACACACACACACACACACACACACACACACACACACACACACACACACACACACACACACACACACACACAGCTCAGAGGCTGAGATTACAAAAGGATGTGTGTGTGTTGCGGGAAGGGAGTGCAGGGGTCTGGTAGTGGTTACTGTCTCTCAGTTTTACAGATTGATGGCGATTGTCCCAAAGGTGAGTTTTCTCTACTAATTTAAACCCAAAAACTGAGCTTCCCCTGAGTAATCAGTCAGCTCCCTGTAATCACCAGTCTAAAGGAATGTCCTGTAATCACCAGTCTAAAGGAATGTCCTGTAATCACCAGTCTAAAGGAATGTCCTGTAATCACCAGTCTAAAGGAATGTCCTGTAATCACCAGTCTAATGGAATGTCCTGTAATCACCAGTCTAAAGGAATGTCCTGTAATCACCAGTCTATAGGAATGTCCTGTAATCACTAGTCTAAAGGAATGTCCTGTAATCACCAGTCTAAAGGAATGTCCTGTAATCACCAGTCTAAATGAATGTCCTGTAATCAACAGTCTAAAGGAATGTCCTGTAATCACCAGTCTAAAGGAATGTCCTGTAATCACCAGTCTAATGGAATGTCCTGTAATCACCAGTCTAAAGGAATGTCCTGTAATCACCAGTCTAAAGGAATGTCCTGTAATCACCAGTCTAATGGAATGTCCTGTAATCACCAGTCTAAAGGAATGTCCTGTAATCACTAGTCTAAAGGAATGTCCTGTAATCACCAGTCTAAAGGAATGTCCTGTAATCACCAGTCTAAATGAATGTCCTGTAATCACCAGTCTAAAGGAATGTCCTGTAATCACTAGTCTAAAGGAATGTCCTGTAATCATTAGTCTATAGGAATGTCCTGTAATCACCAGTCTAATGGAATGTCCTGTAATCACCAGTCTAAATGAATGTCCTGTAATCACCAGTCTAAAGGAATGTCCTGTAATCACCAGTCTAAATGAATGTCCTGTAATCACCAGTCTAAAGGAATGTCCTGTAATCACCAGTCTAAAGGAATGTCCTGTAATCATTAGTCTATAGGAATGTCCTGTAATCACCAGTCTAATGGAATGTCCTGTAATCACCAGTCTAAATGAATGTCCTGTAATCACCAGTCTAAAGGAATGTCCTGTAATCACCAGTCTAAATGAATGTCCTGTAATCACCAGTCTAAAGGAATGTCCTGTAATCACCAGTCTAAAGGAATGTCCTGTAATCATTAGTCTATAGGAATGTCCTGTAATTACCAGTCTAATGGAATGTCCTGTAATCACCAGTCTAATGGAATGTCCTGTAATCACCAGTCTAAAGGAATGTCCTGTAATCACCAGTCTAATGGAATGTCCTGTAATCACCAGTCTAATGGAATGTCCTGTAATCACCAGTCTAATGGAATGTCCTGTAATCACCAGTCTAAAGGAATGTCCTGTAATCACCAGTCTAAAGGAATGTCCTGTAATCACCAGTCTATAGGAATGTCCTGTAATCACCAGTCTAAAGGAATGTCCTGTAATCACCAGTCTATAGGAATGTCCTGTAATCACCAGTCTAAAGGAATGTCCTGTAATCACCAGTCTAATGGAATGTCCTGTAATCACCAGTCTATAGGAATGTCCTGTAATCACCAGTCTAATGGAATGTCCTGTAATCACCAGTCTAAAGGAATGTCCTGTAATCACCAGTCTAAAGGAATGTCCTGTAATCACCAGTCTATAGGAATGTCCTGTAATCACCAGTCTATAGGAATGTCCTGTAATCACCAGTCTAATGGAATGTCCTGTAATCACCAGTCTATAGGAATGTCCTGTAATCACCAGTCTAAAGGAATGTCCTGTAATCACCAGTCTATAGGAATGTCCTGTAATCACCAGTCTAAAGGAATGTCCTGTAATCACCAGTCTATAGGAATGTCCTGTAATCACCAGTCTAAAGGAATGTCCTGTAATCACCAGTCTATAGGAATGTCCTGTAATCACCAGTCTAAAGGAATGTCTGATCCTGAATACCTAGTGGGACATTATGTAGATTCTTTAGAAATGGTAAAACTCCACCACGAGTCACGCTCAAATCGGGGCGAAATCCTAATTTCCCTCGTTTCACATCCAACTGATAATCAATCCAACGCAGGAACACTGTCAACCCTGGATGGTGGAGCAGCTCCGTTAAATGTATTAAAATGTATTCCACAACACGGTGAGAAACCATAAACAAACTTCCGCCAACAATCGTGTAAAAGATCGTAATTGGTCTGCCGTTGTCAGTGATTGTCATGCTGTTTGGTGACCAAGAGATAACTCCTAGCTTAAACAGAGTGCACTCTGGGTTAGAAGTAGACAAATCTACTAGCTAGTAGATCTATTATACACAGAGGGAGCATCCCAAATGGCACCCTAGTCCCTTTATAGTGCACTACTTTAGACCAGGGCCCTATTCCCTATATAGTGCACTACTATAGACCAGGGCCCTATTCCCTATATAGTGCACTACTTTAGACCAGGGCCCTATTCCCTATATAGTGCACTACTTTAGACCAGGGCCCTATTCCCTATATAGTGCACTACTTTAGACCAGGGCCCTATTCCCTATATAGTACACTACTTTAGACCAGGACCCTATTCCCTATATAGTGCACTACTTTAGACCAGGGCCCTATTCCATTTACAGTGCACTACTTTAGACCAGGGCCCTATTCCCTATATAGTGCACTACTTTAGACCAGGGCCCTATTCCATTTATAGTGCACTACTTTAGACCAGGGCCCTACTCCCTATATAGTGCACTACTTTAGACCAGGGCCCTATTCCCTATATAGTGCACTACTTTAGACCAGGGCCCTATTCCCTATATAGTGCACTACTTTAGACCAGGGCCCTATTCCCTATATAGTGCACTACTTTAGACCAGGGCCCTACTCCCTATATAGTGCACTACTGTAGACCAGGGCCCTATTCCCTATATAGTGCACTACTTTAGACCAGGGCGCTACTCCCTATATAGTGCACTACTTTAGACCAGGGCCCTACTCCCTATATAGTGCACTACTTTAGACCAGGGCCCTATTCCCTATATAGTGCACTACTTTAGACCAGGGCGCTACTCCCTATATAGTGCACTACTTTACACCAGGGCCCTATTCCCTATATAGTGCACTACTTTAGACAAGGGCCCTATTCCCTATATAGTGCACTACTTTAGACCAGAGCCCTATTCCCTACATAGTGCACTACTTTAGACCAGGGCCCTATTCCCTATATAACGCACTACTTTAGACCAGGGCCCTATTCCCTATATATAGTGCACTACTTTAGACCAGAGCCCTATTCCCTACATAGTGCACTACTTTAGACCAGGGCCCTATTCCCTATATAGTGCACTACTTTAGACCAGGGCCCTATTCCCTATATATAGTGCACTACTTTAGACCAGGGCCCTAGTCCCTTTATAGTGCACTACTTTAGACCAGGGCCCTATTCCCTAAATAGTGCACTACTTTAGACCAGGGCCCTATTCCCTATATAGTGCACTACTTTAGACCAGGGCCCTATTCCCTATATAGTGCACTACTTTAGACCAGGGCCCTATTCCCTGTATAGTGCACTACTTTAGACCAGGGCCCTATTCCCCATATATAATGCACTACTTTAGACCAGAGCCCTATTCCCTATATAGTGCACTACTTTAGACCAGGGCCCTATTCCATTTATAGTGCACTACTTTAGACCAGGGCCCTATTCCCTATATAGTGCACTACTTTAGACCAGGGCCCTATTCCATTTATAGTGCACTACTTTAGACCAGGGCCCTACTCCCTATATAGTGCACTACTTTAGACCAGGGCCCTATTCCCTAAATAGTGCACTACTTTAGACCAGGGCCCTATTCCCTATATAGTGCACTACTTTAGACCAGGGCCCTATTCCCTATATAGTGCACTACTTTAGACCAGGGCCCTATTCCCTATATAGTGCACTACTTTAGACCAGGGCCCTACTCCCTATATAGTGCACTACTTCAGACCGGAGTCCTATTCCATTTACAGTGCACTACTTTAGACCAGGGCCCTATTCCCTATATAGTGCACTACTTTAGACCAGGGCCCTATTCCCTATATATAGTGCACTACTTTAGACCAGAGCCCTATTCCCTACATAGTGCACTACTTTAGAACAGGGCCCTATTCCCTATATAGTGCACTACTTTAGACCAGGGCCCTATTCCCTATATAGTGCACTACTTTAGACCAGGGCCCTATTCCCTATATAGTGCACTACTTTAGACCAGGGCCCTACTCCCTATATAGTGCACTACTTTAGACCAGGGCCCTATTCCCTATATAGTGCACTACTTTAGACCAGAGCCCTATTCCCTACATAGTGCACTACTTTAGACCAGGGCCCTATTCCCTAATAGTGCACTACTTTAGACCAGAGCCCTATTCCCTATATAGTGCACTACTTTAGACCAGGGCCCTATTCCCTTCTGTAGCTGACCCTGTCTGTCTAGCTAGCTTCAGGGGACAGGTTCTGTAGCTGATCCTGTCTGTCTAGCTAGCTTCAGGGGACAGGTTCTGTAGCTGGCCCTGTCTGTCTAGCTAGCTTCAGGGGACAGGTTCTGTAGCTGGCCCTGTCTGTCTAGCTAGCTTCAGGGGACAGGTTCTGTAGCTGGCCCTGTCTGTCTAGCTAGCTTCAGGGGACAGGTTCTGTAGCTGGCCCTGTCTGTCTAGCTAGCTTCAGGGGACAGGTTCTGTAGCTGGCCCTGTCTGTCTAGCTAGCTTCAGGGGACAGGTTCTGTAGCTGGCCCTGTCTGTCTAGCTAGCTTCAGGGGACAGGTTCTGTAGCTGGCCCTGTCTGTCTAGCTAGCTTCAGGGGACAGGTTCTGTAGCTGGCCCTGCCTGTCTAGCTAGCTTCAGGGGACAGGTTCTGTAGCTGGCCCTGTCTGTCTAGCTAGCTTCAGGGGACAGGTTCTGTAGCTGGCCCTGTCTGTCTAGCTAGCTTCAGGGGACAGGTTCTGTAGCTGGCCCTGCCTGTCTAGCTAGCTTCAGGGGACAGGTTCTGTAGCTGGCCCTGCCTGTCTAGCTAGCTTCAGGGGACAGGTTCTGTAGCTGGCCCTGTCTGTCTAGCTAGCTTCAGGGGACAGGTTCTGTAGCTGGCCCTGTCTGTCTAGCTAGCTTCAGGGGACAGGTTCTGTAGCTGGCCCTGCCTGTCATGTCTGTGTGTTCAGCCTGATTAGCTAATTTCTGAGTATGTGTCTGTTTTTCTCTCTCTGTGTGTGTGTGTGTGTGTGTGTGTGTGTGTGTGTGTGTGTGTGTGTGTGTGTGTGTGTGTGTGTGTGTGTGTGTGTGTGTGTGTGTGTGTGTGTGTGTGTGTGTGTGTGTGTGTGTGTGTGTGTGTGTGTGCGTGTGCAGGATGGAATAAACAGTTGAAACATGAACACTGTGTAGTTGGTTGAGCTAAAGCCTATACCTGAGTCAGAGTGTTTCCTTGGGCTCCGTTTGGCTCTGTGAATACTGCTACTGTCCCCTGGGGCTGTGGCGGGTCTGGTGGGGTGGCCATCCGGCTGTCTGTGAATACTGCTACTGTCCCCTGGGGCTGTGGGGGGTCTGGTGGGGTGGCCATCCGGCTGTCTGTGAATACTGCTACCCTCCCCTGGGGCTGTGGGGGGTCTGGTGGGGTGGCCATCCGGCTGTCTGTGAATACTGCTACTGTCCCCTGGGGCTGTGGGGGGTCTGGTGGGGTGGCCATCCGGCTGTCTGTGGATACTGCTACTGTCCCCTGGGGCTGTGGCGGGTCTGGTGGGGTGGCCATCCGGCTGTCTGTGAATACTGCTACTGTCCCCTGGGGCTGTGGGGGGTCTGGTGGGGTGGCCATCCGGCTGTCTGTGAATACTGCTACTGTCCCCTGGGGCTGTGGGGGGTCTGGTGGGGTGGCCATCCGGCTGTCTGTGGATACTGCTACTGTCCCCTGGGGCTGAGGGGGGTCTGGTGGGGTGGCCATCCGGCTGTCTGTGAATACTGCTACTGTCCCCTGGGGCTGAGGGGGGTCTGGTGGGGTGGCCATCCGGCTGTCTGTGGATACTGCTACTGTCCCCTGGGGCTGAGGGGGGTCTGGTGGGGTGGCCATCCGGCTGTCTGTGGATACTGCTACTGTCCCCTGGGGCTGTGGGGGGTCTGGTGGGGTGGCCATCCGGCTGTCTGTGAATACTGCTACTGTCCCCTGGGGCTGTGGGGGGTCTGGTGGGGTGGCCATCCAACCTCTCCTGTTGAAACAGAAGCAAAACACTGCTCAGGATAGCAATATTTAAGCCCCTGTTCAAAGTAGACTGTCTTTTGAAGACTTCCTTAGTCAGTCACATTTTGACGATATAATTTGACACGGTAATAAATCATCAAACCAAAATGTATTTGTCACACACTTCGTAGACAACAGGTGTAAAACAGTGAAATGCTTACTTACGAGTCATGACAATAGGAATGAATACACAAATAAAAATAAATCAGTAGAAAATGATATGGCTATATACAGGAAGTAGAAAATAACACAGTTGTATACAGGAAGTAGAAAATAACACGGCTATATACAGGAAGTAGAAAACAACACGGCTATATACAGGAAGTAGAAAATAACATGGCTATATACAGGAAGTAGAAAATAACATGGCTATATACAGGAAGTAGAAAATAACATGGCTATATACAGGAAGTAGAAAATAACAAGGCTATATACAGGAAGTAGAAAATAACACGGCTATATACAGGAAGTAGAAAAGAACACGGCTTTATACAGGAAGTAGAAAAGAACACGGCTTTTTACATGAAGTAGAAAAGAACACGGTTATATACAGGAAGTAGAAAATAACACAGCTATATACAGGAAGTAGAAAAGAACACGCCTATATACAGGAAGTAGAAAATAACACGGCTATATACAGGAAGTAGAAAAGAACACGGCTATATACAGGAAGTAGAAAATAACATATACAGGGAGTAGTAATAACATGGCTATATACAATGAGTACTGTCAGTATTGTACTGACCTGTACTATACTCTACTGCATTGTACTGCCCTGTACTATACTGCATTGTACTGCCCTGTACTATACATTTACATTTACATTTAAGTCATTTAGCAGACGCTCTTATCCAGAGCGACTTACAAATTGGAGTTAAAAAAAAAAAATCTAACATCGGATATTATCTTTATTTAACTAGGCAAGTCAGTTAAGAACAAATCCTTATTTTTCAATGACGGCCTAGGAACAGTGGGTTAACTGCCTTGTTCAGGGGCAGGATGACAGATGACCTTGTCAGCTCGGGGATTCGAACTTACAACCTTTCGGTTACAAGTCCAACGCTCTAACCACTAGGCTACCTGCCGCCCCTGTATAGTACAATACTCCACAGTATTGTACTATACTGTATTGTACTGCCCTGTACTATACTCTACTGCATTGTACTGCCCTGTACTCTACTGCAATGTACTGACATGTACTATACTCCACAGTATTGTACTATACTGTATTGTACTGCCCTGTACTATACTCTACTGCATTGTACTGCCCTGTATTATACAGTACAGTACTATATTGTATTATCTAAGACATGCTACCCAGCTGGCCCTACATTAACTAAGACATGGTAAATCACCTCACTACTAAGACATGCTACCTGACTAGTCCTACATTAACTAAGACATGCTACCTGACTAGCCCTACATTAACTAAGACATTCTACCTGACTAGCCCTACATTAATGGCCCTACATTAACTAAGACATGCTACCTGACTAGCCCTACATTAATGGCCCTACATTAACTAAGACATGCTACCCAGCTGGTCCTACATTAATGGCCCTACATTAACTAAGACATGCTACCCAGCTGGTCCTACATTAACTAAGACATGCTACCTGGTTGGTCCTACATTAACTAAGACATGCTACCTGACTAGCCCTACATTAACTAAGACATGCTACCTGACTGGTCCTACATTAACTAAGACATGCTACCTGACTAGCCCTACATTAACTAAGACATGCTACCTGGCTGGCCCTACATTAACTAAGACATGCTACCTGACTAGTCCTACATTAACTAAGGCATGCTACCTGACTAGTCCTACATTAACTAAGACATGCTACCTGACTAGCCCTACATTAACTAAGACATGCTACCTGGTTGGCCCTACATTAACTAAGACATGGTAAATCACCTCACTACTAAGACATGCTACCTGGTTGGCCCTACATTAACTAAGACATGCTACCTGACTAGCCCTACATTAACTAAGACATGCTACCTGGTTGGCCCTACATTAACTAAGACATGCTACCTGGTTGGCCCTACATTAACTAAGACATGCTACCTGACTAGCCCTACATTAACTAAGACATGCTACCTGGTTGGCCCTACATTAACTAAGACATGCTACCTGACTAGCCCTACATTAACTAAGACATGCTACATTAATGGCCCTACATTAAGACATGGTAAATCCCCTCACTACTAAGACATGCTACCTGACTGGTCCTACATTAACTAAGACATGCTACCTGACTAGCCCTACATTAACTAAGACATTCTACCTGACTAGCCCTACATTAACTAAGACATGCTACCTGACTAGCCCTACATTAACTAAGACATGCTACCTGGCTGGCCCTACATTAACTAAGACATGCTACCTGACTAGCCCTACATTAACTAAGACATGCTACCTGACTAGCCCTACATTAACTAAGACATGCTACCTGACTAGTCCTACATTAACTAAGGCATGCTACCTGGCTGGCCCTACATTAATGGCCCTACATTAACTAAGACATGCTACCTGACTAGCCCTACATTAATGGCCCTACATTAATGGCCCTACATTAACTAAGACATGCTACCTGGCTGGCCCTACATTAACTAAGACATGCTACCTGACTAGCCCTACATTAACTAAGACATGCTACCTGACTAGTCCTACATTAACTAAGACATGCTACCTGACTAGTCCTACATTAACTAAGACATGCTACCTGACTAGCCCTACATTAACTAAGTCATGCTACCTGACTAGCCCTACATTAACTAAGACATGCTACCTGGTTGGCCCTACATTAACTAAGACATGGTACCTGACTAGCCCTACATTAACTAAGACATGCTACCTGGTTGGCCCTACATTAACTAAGACATGCTACCTGGCTGGCCCTACATTAACTAAGACATGCTACCTGACTAGCCCTACATTAACTAAGACATGCTACCTGGTTGGCCCTACATTAACTAAGACATGCTACCTGACTAGCCCTACATTAACTAAGACATGCTACCTGGTTGGCCCTACATTAACTAAGACATGCTACCTGGCTGGCCCTACATTAACTAAGACATGCTACCTGACTAGTCCTACATTAACTAAGACATGCTACCTGACTAGCACTACATTAATGGCCCTACATTAACTAAGACATGCTACCTGACTAGTCCTACATTAACTAAGACATGCTACCTGACTAGCCCTACATTAATGGCCCTACATTAACTAAGACATGCTACCTGACTGGTCCTACATTAACTAAGACATGCTACCTGACTAGCCCTACATTAATGGCCCTACATTAACTAAGACATGCTACCTGACTAGTCCTACATTAACTAAGACATGCTACCTGACTAGCCCTACATTAATGGCCCTACATTAACTAAGACATGCTACCTGGCTGGTCCTACATTAACTAAGACATGCTACTTGACTGGTCCTACATTAACTAAGACATGCTACCTGACTGGTCCTACATTAACTAAGACATGCTACCTGACTAGCCCTACATTAACTAAGACATGCTACCTGACTAGCCCTACATTAATGGCCCTACATTAACTAAGACATGCTACCTGACTAGCCCTACATTAATGGCCCTACATTAACTAAGACATGCTACCTGACTAGCCCTACATTAATGGCCCTACATTAACTAAGACATGCTACCTGACTAGCCCTACATTAATGGCCCTACATTAACTAAGACATGCTACCTGGCTGGCCCTACATTAACTAAGACATTCTACCTGGTTGGTCCTACATTAACTAAGACATGCTACCTGACTAGCCCTACATTAAGACATGGTAAATCCCCTCACTACTAAGACATGCTACCTGACTAGCCCTACATTAAGACATGGTAAATCCCCTCACTACTAAGACATGCTACCTGACTAGTCCTACATTAACTAAGACATGCTACCTGACTAGCCCTACATTAAGACATGGTAAATCACCTCACTACTAAGACATGCTACCTGACTAGCCCTACATTAACTAAGACATGCTACCTGGTTGGTCCTACATTAACTAAGACATGCTACCTGACTAGCCCTACATTAAGACATGGTAAATCCCCTCACTACTAAGACATGCTACCTGACTAGCCCTACATTAAGACATGGTAAATCCCCTCACTACTAAGACATGCTACCTGACTAGCCCTACATTAAGACATGGTAAATCACCTCACTACTAAGACATGCTACCTGACTAGCCCTACATTAACTAAGACATGCTACCTGGTTGGTCCTACATTAACTAAGACATGCTACCTGACTAGCCCGACATTAAGACATGGTAAATCCCCTCACTACTAAGACATGCTACCTGACTAGTCCTACATTAACTAAGACATGCTACCTGACTAGCCCTACATTAACTAAGACATGCTACCTGACTAGCCCTACATTAAGACATGGTAAATCCCCTCACTACTAAGACATGCAGCATTAGATGACTGGATACCAACGAGGTGGAATGTCTGTCAAGTGCCAACCAGAGGGACAAGCTTTCATCTGAGCAGGAGGGGAGAGAACATATCTTCAAAGCTGGAGCAAGTGTCTGAACACTAACAAGTACTGCGGTATGGCTTTTGTGGTGGTGCGGCGCACACACACACCACACACACACACACACACACACACACAGACACAGACACAGACACAGACACACAGACACACAGACACACACACACCACACACAGACACACACAGACACACACACACACACACACACACAGACACAGACACAGACACAGACACAGACACACAGACACACAGACACACAGACACACAGACACACACACAGACACACACACACCACACACAGACACACACACACACACACACACACACAGACACACAGACACACAGACACACACACACACACACACACACACACACACACACACACACACACACACACACACACACACAGACACAGACACACAGACACACAGACACACAGACACACAGACACCACACACAGACACACACACACACAGCACGCACGCACGCACGCACACCCCTCCACCACATGCTCCTGTTTCTACCACTATGTAAACTGTGGCCTCAGTAATCAGCCGTGTTTAAGGCAGACATCTGGAGGAACAGCATACAGTACAGCCTAGTGAATATGTACAGCTGTAGTGCTGTGTCTCATCATGCCCTGCACCTCGCTGTCCTCACAGAGAGAGCATCACCAGCTGGGTGACAGAAAAGGCCTGTTCCACTCAGGGCCCTCAGGAGGGAAAGCCCCATAGCCTGTTCCACTCAGGGCCCTCAGGAGGGAAAGCCCCATAGCCTGTTCCACTCAGGGCCCTCAGGAGGGAAAGCCCCTTAGCCTGTTCCACTCAGGGCCCTCAGGAGGGAAAGCCCCATAGCCTGTTCCACTCAGGGCCCTCAGGAGGGAAAGCCCCTTAGCCTGTTCCACTCAGGGCCCTCAGGAGGGAAAGCCCCATAGCCTGTTCCACTCAGGGCCCTCAGGAGGGAAAGCCCCATAGCCTGTTCCACTCAGGGCCCTCAGGAGGGAAAGCCCCATAGCCTGTTCCACTCAGGGCCCTCAGGAGGGAAAGCCCCTTAGCCTGTTCCACTCAGGGCCCTCAGGAGGGAAAGCCCCTTAGCCTGTTCCACTCAGGGCCCTCAGGAGGGAAAGCCCCATAGCCTGTTCCACTCAGGGCCCTCAGGAGGGAAAGCCCCATAGCCTGTTCCACTCAGGGCCCTCAGGAGGGAAAGCCCCATAGCCTGTTCCACTCAGGGTCCTCAGGAGAGAAAGCCCCATAGCCTGTTCCACTCAGGGCCCTCAGGAGGGAAAGCCCCGTAGCCTGTTCCACTCAGGGCCCTCAGGAGAGAAAGCCCCATAGCCTGTTCCACTCAGGGCCCTCAGGAGGGCAAGCCCCATAGCCTGTTCCACTCAGGGCCCTCAGGAGGGAAAGCCCCATAGCCTGTTCCACTCAGGGTCCTCAGGAGGGAAAGCCCCATAGCCTGTTCCACTCAGGGCCCTCAGGAGGGCAAGCCCCATAGCCTGTTCCACTCAGGGCCCTCAGGAGGGAAAGCCCCATAGCCTGTTCCACTCAGGGCCCTCAGGAGAGAAAGCCCCATAGCCTGTTCCACTCAGGGCCCTCAGGAGGGAAAGCCCCATAGCCTGTTCCACTCAGGGTCCTCAGGAGAGAAAGCCCCATAGCCTGTTCCACTCAGGGCCCTCAGGAGGGAAAGCCCCACAGCCTGTTCCACTCAGGGCCCTCAGGAGGGAAAGCCCCATAGCCTGTTCCACTCAGGGCCCTCAGGAGGGAAAGCCCCATAGCCTGTTCCACTCAGGGCCCTCAGGAGGGAAAGCCCCATAGCCTGTTCCACTCAGGGCCCTCAGGAGGGAAAGCCCTATAGCCTGTTCCACTCAGGGCCCTCAGGAGGGAAAGCCCCATAGCCTGTTCCACTCAGGGCCCTCAGGAGGGAAAGCCCCATAGCCTGTTCCACTCAGGGTCCTCAGGAGAGAAAGCCCCATAGCCTGTTCCACTCAGGGCCCTCAGGAGGGAAAGCCCCGTAGCCTGTTCCACTCAGGGCCCTCAGGAGAGAAAGCCCCATAGCCTGTTCCACTCAGGGTCCTCAGGAGAGAAAGCCCCATAGCCTGTTCCACTCAGGGCCCTCAGGAGGGAAAGCCCCATAGCCTGTTCCACTCAGGGCCCTCAGGAGAGAAAGCCCCATAGCCTGTTCCACTCAGGGCCCTCAGGAGGGCAAGCCCCATAGCCTGTTCCACTCAGGGCCCTCAGGAGGGAAAGCCCCATAGCCTGTTCCACTCAGGGCCCTCAGGAGGGAAAGCCCCATAGCCTGTTCCAGTCAGGGCCCTCAGGAGGGAAAGCCCCATAGCCTGTTCCACTCAGGGCCCTCAGGAGGGAAAGCCCCATAGCCTGTTCCACTCAGGGCCCTCAGGAGGGAAAGCCCCATAGCCTGTTCCACTCAGGGCCCTCAGGAGGGAAAGCCCCATAGCCTGTTCCACTCAGGGCCCTCAGGAGGGAAAGCCCCATAGCCTGTTCCACTCAGGGCCCTCAGGAGGGAAAGCCCCATAGCCTGTTCCACTCAGGGCCCTCAGGAGGGAAAGCCCCATAGCCTGTTCCACTCAGGGCCCTCAGGAGGGAAAGCCCCATAGCCTGTTCCACTCAGGGCCCTCAGGAGGGAAAGCCCCATAGCCTGTTCCACTCAGGGCCCTCAGGAGGGAAAGCCCCATAGCCTGTTCCAGTCAGGGCCCTCAGGAGGGAAAGCCCCATAGCCTGTTCCACTCAGGGCCCTCAGGAGGGAAAGCCCCATAGCCTGTTCCAGTCAGGGCCCTCAGGAGGGAAAGCCCCATAGCCTGTTCCACTCAGGGCCCTCAGGAGGGAAAGCCCCATAGCCTGTTCCACTCAGGGCCCTCAGGAGGGAAAGCCCCATAGCCTGTTCCACTCAGGGCCCTCAGGAGGGAAAGCCCCGTAGCCTGTTCCACTCAGGGCCCTCAGGAGGGAAAGCCCCATAGCCTGTTCCAGTCAGGGCCCTCAGGAGGGAAAGCCCCATAGCCTGTTCCAGTCAGGGCCCTCAGGAGGGAAAGCCCCATAGCCTGTTCCACTCAGGGCCCTCAGGAGGGAAAGCCCCATAGCCTGTTCCACTCAGGGCCCTCAGGAGGGAAAGCCCCATAGCCTGTTCCAGTCAGGGCCCTCAGGAGGGAAAGCCCCATAGCCTGTTCCACTCAGGGCCCTCAGGAGGGAAAGCCCCATAGCCTGTTCCAGTCAGGGCCCTCAGGAGGGAAAGCCCCACAGCCTGTTCCACTCAGGGCCCTCAGGAGGGAAAGCCCCATAGCCTGTTCCACTCAGGGCCCTCAGGAGGGAAAGCCCCATAGCCTGTTCCACTCAGGGCCCTCAGGAGGGAAAGCCCCATAGCCTGTTCCACTCAGGGCCCTCAGGAGGGAAAGCCCTATAGCCTGTTCCACTCAGGGCCCTCAGGAGGGAAAGCCCCATAGCCTGTTCCACTCAGGGCCCTCAGGAGGGAAAGCCCCATAGCCTGTTCCACTCAGGGCCCTCAGGAGGGAAAGCCCCATAGCCTGTTCCACTCAGGGCCCTCAGGAGGGAAAGCCCCATAGCCTGTTCCACTCAGGGGGAACAGGCAACATACAGCCACAGTCTCTGACTGATCACAGCATTCCATCACCCTCTGTAGGAACAGAATGAACACCAATCAGATCAGGAGCCTGGACCTCAACGTGCAGGAGTGCTGATCCGGGGGGAGGGGTTCTATTGTGGAATGGTGAGCAACATCAGAACAAAATTAACACCAATCAGATGTGACAATAAATGCAGGCCTACACATTCAGCCGGAGGCTCTGCACCTGCCGGCTTTACGATGACCACATCATCTTTCCACCCAACTGCTGCCTCAACTTCCCCCTCTCCTCTCCTGTTCTGCCTCTCCCCCTCTCCTGTTCTCCCCTCTCCTCTCCTGTTCTGCCTCTCCCCCTCTCCTGCCTCTCCTCCCCTCTCCTCCCCCCTGTTCCCCCCTCTCCTCTCCTGTTCTGCCTCTCCTCCCCTCTGTTCTCCCCTCTCCTGATCTCCCTCTCCTCTGTTCTCCCCTCTCCTCTCTTCTCCCCTCTCCTCTCTTCTCCCCTCTCCTCTCTTCTCCCCTCTCCTCCCCTCTCTTCTCCCCTCTCCTCCCCTCTCCTCTCTTCTCCCCTCTCCTCTCTTCTCCCCTCTCCTCTCTTCTCCCCTCTCCTCTCTTCTCCCCTCTCTTCTCCCCTCTCCTCTCTTCTCCCCTCTCCTCTCTTCTCCCCTCCCCTCTCTTCTCCCCTCTCCTCTCTTCTCCCCTCTCCTCTCTTCTCCCCTCCCCTCTCTTCTCCCCTCTCCTCTCCCCTCTCCTCTGTTCTCCCCTCTCCTCTCCCCTCTCCTCCCCTCTCCTCTCCCCTCTCCTCCGTTCTCCCCTCTCCTCCCCTCCTCTGTTCTCCCCTCTCCTCTCCCCTCTCCTCTGTTCTCCCCTCTCCTCTCTCTGTGAGTCAAGGTGTTGTTCAGTAAAGAAGTCATGAACACCTGTTTCTCTTAAGATTGATTGTTTCTGTTAGAGTAGGCTACTCAAAGCTACAGAGTTCTGGGAACAGACCTGATCAATGACTTCCAGCTCATTCACACACCTCAGTGACCGGAGAACAGACCTGATCAATGACTTCCAGCTCATTCACACACCTCAGTGACCGGAGAACAGACCTGATCAATGACTTCCAGCTCATTCACACATCTCAGTGACCGGAGAACAGACCTGATCAATGACTTCCAGCTCATTCACACACCTCAGTGACCGGAGAACAGGTTATTACACAACACAAGTGCATCGCTGCATACGTAACCAAACTACGTTTCAGATCTGTAGAGTACAGATGACTGGTCTGATCAAGAGCTAAGCCTATATGATTCAAATGCTAAAATGGAAACGAAATAGGCTCATGACTAAGTATTGTAAATAGAAGCAGTTCTGATGTATCACATGTTTGGGGAGCGAAAGAGTGCATGTGTGGTTGCTATGGATTCTGTTTTGTTTACCTCGTGACCCTGTGCCCGGGCGCCGGAGTCCATCACTCGGTGATCGGAGGGGTTCAACAGGTCGGTCACATCAGTTCCACCGAGGGTCAACTTTTCGTCCCCTCCTTTCCGCTGAGAAATTTCCCGCTTCACTTCGGACCGGAGATCCAGGTAGCACAGCAGCGTGATAACGTGCAGAGACAGAGACAAAATAAAGAAGCCGAGGAAAACCATACTGGTGTTGCTCACGCTGCTACTACTTCTGTTGTGGGTTTTGCACGTATTGATGCACGTGCATGAAGACGGTGATCCGGTCAACAACACTTTGTCGGGGAAATCTTCAATCGAACCATCGCATGCCATTATCACACAAAGTGTCAGATAGTTGCGTTGGTTTATCTAGGCATAATCAGCACGTTGGTTCCACCGCTACTCGCTAGACTTGATCCTCATGCCAACATAGTAACAACGATAGTACAATCTCCGGTCAGCGCAAACTGCACGCGTCTCCGTAGTGATACAAAAGGTCCGAGTACTGAGGACCACGCCTTCCGAGTATCTGATTGGTTCCCGTTGTGGTTCCCCTTTGTGACTCCGCCCACATGTTTTTTAACGGAAGCTGCCACCAGCCCCGAGACCGACGCTGATCTGTGATCAGTTTGGTATTTTTCCTACCAAGGGTGAATGTTTGGCGTTGTGGAGAGTGTGAACTGATCCTATAAAGCAAACGCTACAGTTAAAGAAACATGTATTGCTCTGGTATCTACAGGACTTTAGCGACATCTGCTGGACAATGGTCTCTCCTGCAACTAATGCGATGTCCATTGATTTTCATGCAGGAAGCAGGATTATCTATCTGATCATCCCAAAATTCTTCACCTCCCTCTTCTATATGCTATTTATTAGTTTATTTTTATTTATTTATTTCAACTTTATTTAACCAGGTAGGCTAGTTGAGAACAAGTTCTCATTTACAACTGTGACCTGGCCAAGATAAAGCAAAACATTTCGACACGTACAATGGATACACATGGAATAAACAAAACATACAATCAACAATACAGTAGAAAAATCTATATACAGCATGTGTAAATGAGGTAGGATAAGAGAGGTAAGGCAATGAATAGGCCATGGTAGCAAAGTAATTACAATATAGCAATTAAACACTGGAATGGTAGATGTGCAGAAGATGAATGTGCAAGTAGAGATACTGGGGTGCAAAGGAGCAAGATAAATAAATACAGTATGGGGATGAGGTAGATTGGATGGGCTATTTACAGATGGGCTATGTACAGGTGCAGTGATCTGTGAGCTGCTCTGACAGCTGGTGCTTAAAGCTAGTGAGGCAGGTAAGAGTCTCCAGCTTCAGAGATTTTTGCAGTTCGTTCCAGTCATTGGCAACAGAGAACTGGAAGGAAAAATGACCAAAGAAGGAATTGGCTTTGGGGGTGACCAGTGAGATATACCTGCTGGAGCGCGTGCTACGAGTGGGTGCTGCTATGGTGACCAGTGAGCTGAGATAAGGCGGAGCTTTACCTAGCAGAGACTTGTAGATGACCTGGAGCCAGTGGGTTTGGCAACGAGTATGAAGCGAGGGCCAACCAGGTCGCAGGGGTGGGTAATACATGGGGCTTTGGTGATAAAACGGATGGCACTGTGATAGGCTATAAATATTATAACCCTGAACGTACTCAGCATGGGTGACCAACTATTCATGTTTAGTAGGCCAGGTAGGATCAACCTGAGCCATATAGCCTAGCGGTTAGAGTGTTGGCCCAGTAATAGAAAAGTCACTAGTTTGAATCCCTGAGCCGACAAGGTGAAAAATCGTCCGACGTGCCCGTGAGCAAGGCACTTCAACCTAATTGCTCCAGGATCGCCGTTGATAATGTCAGAACCTGGCTGTGATCTCACAGGATCGCCGTTGATAATGTCAGAACCTGGCTGTGATCTCACAGGATCGCCGATGATAATGTCAGAGCCTGGCTGTGATCTCACAGGATCGCCGTTGATAATGTCGAGACCTGGCTGTGATCTCACAGGATCGCCGATGATAATGTCAGAGCCTGGCTGTGATCTCACAGGATCGTCGTTGATAATGTCAGAGCCTGGCTGTGATCTCACAGGATCGTCGTTGATAATGTCAGAACCTGGCTGTGATCTCACAGGATCGTCGTTGATAATGTCAGAGCCTGGCTGTGATCTCACAGGATCGTCGTTGATAATGTCAGAGCCCGGCTGTGATCTCACAGGATCGTCGTTGGTAATGTCAGAGCCTGGCTGTGATCTCACAGGATCGTCGTTGATAATGTCAGAGCCCGGCTGTGATCTCACAGGATCGCCGTTGATAATGTCGAGGCCTGGCTGTGATCTCACAGGATCGTCGTTGATAATGTCAGAGCCTGGCTGTGAACCCACTTTCAAAATCAAATCACAGTTTCTTCGTCACCTACACAAGATGTAATTGCAGTGAAATGCTTGTGTTTCTAGCTCCAATAGTGCAGTAATAATACCTAGCAATACAAAACAATATGCACACAATACAAAAAGTGAAAAGAAAGAAAATTGTCAGAGACCGGAAGATATATATATATATATATATATATATATATATATATATATATATATATATATATATATATATATATATATATTATGTAAATGATTTGCTCTTACAGACAGTGAGTCAGGTGGATGTGGCACTCTCTATAAAGCAGGCATCGAGGCATTCAGTTACTGTTTGATTGAACGTTAGAATGGGTAAAACGAGCGACTCTGAGCACAGTATGATCATCAGTGCCAGTTTCTCAGAACCGGCCGGCCTCTTGGGCTTTTCACACACGACAGTGTCTACGGTTTACAGAGAATGGTGCGACAAACAAAACACAGAGTCAACGCTCCTTCACGCTATTTTAAGAATGTGAAATGTCAGAATAATAGTAGAGAGAATGATTTATTTCAGCTTTTATTTCTTTCATCACATTCCCAGTGGGTCAGACGTTTACATATACTCAATTAGTATTTAGTAGCATTGCCTTTAAATTGTTTAACTTGGGTCAAATGTTTCAGGTAGCCTTCCACAACCTTCTCACAATAAGTTGGGTGAATTTTGGCCCATTCCTCCTGACAGAGCTGGTGTAACTGAGTCAGGTTTGAGTTTGAATTTATTTATTGTATTTTTACAGGGACAGTGCACATTAATCAACGTTTCAGTAAAAGTGCCGGTTTTAGCCAGCCGGCTAATTTTCAACTGCAGTCCCTAGGCAGGTTATTAAAAACAATTACAATATAGACAATCATTGAGCAGTGAGCACACGCAGAGCAACATAGGACAAGCAGGACGTAGCATACAGACAGAGCAACATAGAACAAGTAAGACGTAGCATACAGACAGAGCAACATAGAACAAGCAAGACGTAGCATACAGTCAGAGCAACATAGAACAAAAAGCAACAAGACAAAATTCATAAAAGCAACAAAGTGTTTCCACACCTTACAAGCTACAGACAACAGACAACATGGAAAGCGGCAATACACAGTTAGGGATTATGTTCAGAAATCTGATTGACCTTTAGCCATGTCGTCATGCATTTTGTGAAAGTGTGATATGTGGTGCAGTTATGTGTGTCTGATGGCAGTGTATTCCAGACATGGGAAGCTCTCACAGAGAAAGCGGATTTACTAAAGGTGCTTTTCCTTTAAGGGAACTAGACAGTCACCTCTCATGGCAGACCTTGTGGATCTGCTGCCATATGTTTGGGTTTTCTGTTTAACAAAAATACTGAGTGGAGGGGGAGCCAGGCCATTTAGGATCTTGAATACAAGACATGCGTCAGTGTATTGCACAAGATTTTCCCAACTCAGGAGCTCATGCTTTCTGAGGATGTAACAGTGATGATGGCTATTGGGCTTCCTATCAAGCACTTTGAGAGCCTGTTTGTAGACAGACTGAATGGGTTTTAATGCTGTACAGCAAGCTTGGGCCCAACTAGTCAAGCAGTATCTTACGTGGGGGAGTATCATAGATTTGAAGTACAGTTTTGCTACCTCTGTTGAATTTGGTTATTTTAATTACCTTTTTCACATGCTTTTTAAAACAGAGGTTGGAATCAAGTATGATGCCAAGGTACTTAAAATCAGATACCACCTGGAGCTTCTCCCCTGACACATAGATGTAACGGATGTGAAATGGCTAGCTAGTTAGCGGGTACGCGCTACTAGCGTTTCAATCAGTTACGTCACTTGCTCTGAAACCTAGAAGTAGTGTTGCACCTTGCTCTGCAAGGGCCGTGGCCTTTGTGGAGCGATGGGTAACGATGCTTCGTGGGCGACCGTTGTTGATGTGTGCAGAGGGTCCCTGGTTCGCGCCCGGGTCGGGGCGAGGGGACGCACTAAAGTTATACTGTTACATAGACATCTGGAGCTTCTCCCCTGATACACAGACATCTGGAGCTTCTCCCCTGATACATAGACATCTGGAGCTTCTCCCCTGACACATAGACATCTGGCTCAGTAGCATCAGATACCACCTGGAGCTTCTCCCCTGACACATAGACATCTGGAGCTTCTCCCCTGACACATAGACATCTGGCTCAGTAGCATCAGATACCACCTGGAGCTTCTCCCCTGACACACAGACATCTGGCTCAGTAGCATCAGATACCACCTGGAGCTTCTCCCCTGACACATAGACATCTGGCTCAGTAGCATCAGATACCACCTGGAGCTTCTCCCCTGACACACAGACATCTGGCTCAGTAGCATCAGATACCACCTGGAGCTTCTCCCCTGACACACAGACATCTGGAGCTTCTCCCCTGACACATAGACATCTGGCTCAGTAGCATCAGATACCACCTGGAGCTTCTCCCCTGACACATAGACACCTGGAGCTTCTCCCCTGACACACAGACATCTGGCTCAGTAGCATCAGATACCACCTGGAGCTTCTCCCCTGACACATAGACATCTGGCTCCGTAGCATCAGATACCACCTGGAGCTTCTCCCCTGACACACAGACATCTGGAGCTTCTCCCCTGACACACAGACATCTGGAGCTTCTCCCCTGACACACAGACATCTGGAGCTTCTCCCCTGACACATAGACATCTGGCTCAGTAGCATCTGTTGCCCTCTTTGTGAAAAACATGCAAACAGTTTCACTGAGCCACTTTGTAACCTGGACCATTACAGTAGTGAGTCACTGAGCCACTTTGTATCCTGGACCATTACAGTAGTGAGTCACTGAGCCACTTTGTAACCTGGACCATTACAGTAGTGAGTCACTGAGCCACTTTGTAACCTGGACCATTACAGTAGTGAGTCACTGAGCCACTTTGTAACCTGGACCATTACAGTAGTGAGTCACTGAGCCACTTTGTAACCTGGACCATTAGTGAGTCACTGAGCCACTTTGTAACCTGGACCATTACAGTAGTGAGTCACTGAGCCACTTTGTAACCTGGACCATTACAGTAGTGAGTCACTGAGCCACTTTGTAACCTGGACCATTACAGTAGTGAGTCACTGAGCCACTTTGTAACCTGGACCATTACAGTAGTGAGTCACTGAGCCACTTTGTAACCTGGACCATTACAGTAGTGAGTCACTGAGCCACTTTGTAACCTGGACCATTACAGTAGTGAGTCACTGAGCCACTTTGTAACCTGGACCATTACAGTAGTGAGTCACTGAGTCACTGAGCCACTTTGTAACCTGGACCATTACAGTAGTGAGTCACTGAGCCACTTTGTAACCTGGACCATTACAGTAGTGAGTCACTGAGCCACTTTGTAACCTGGATCATTACAGTAGTGAGTCACTGAGCCACTTTGTAACCTGGATCATTACAGTAGTGAGTTCTTGTGCAGCTTGTTGTTTGCTCTTTACATGCACATATATCACTGTTTGTAGGCCTCCTTGCTCGCAAACGCTTTTTCAGTTCTGCCCACAAATGTTCTATGGGATTGAGGTCAGGGCTTTGTGATGGCCACTCCAATACCTTGACTTTGTTGTCCTTAAGCCATTTTGCCTTTGGAAGTATACTTGGGGTCATTGTCCATTTGGAAGTCCCATTTGCGACTAAGCTTTAACTTCCTGACTGATGTCTTGAGATGTTGTTTCAATATATCCACATAATTTCCGTCCTCATGATGCCATCTATTTTGTGAAGTGCAGAATAGGGCAATATAGTTTAGAATCTAGGACAATATAGTTTAGAATCTAGGACAATATAGTTTAGAATCTAGGTCAATATAGTTTATAATCTAGTACAATATAGTTTAGAATCTAGGACAATATAGTTTAGAATCTAGGACAATATAGTTTAGAATCTAGGACAATATAGTTTAGAATCTAGGACAATATAGTTTAGAATCTAGTACAATATAGTTTAGAATCTAGTACAATATAGTTTAGAATCTAGGACAATATAGTTTAGAATCTATGACAATATAGTTTAGAATCTAGGACAATATAGTTTAGAATCTAGTACAATATAGTTTAGAATCTAGGACAATATAGTTTAGAATCTATGACAATATAGTTTAGAATCTAGTACAATATAGTTTAGAATCTAGGACAATATAGTTTAGAATCTATGACAATATAGTTTAGAATCTAGTACAATATAGTTTAGAATCTAGGACAATATAGTTTAGAATCTAGTACAATATAGTTTAGAATCTATGACAATATAGTTTAGAATCCAGGACAATATAGTTTAGAATCTAGGACAATATAGTTTAGAATCTAGGACAATATAGTTTAGAATCTAGGACAATATAGTTTAGAATCTGGGACAATATAGTTTAGAATTCAAGACTGAGACCAGAATGCAGCCTGCGTCTATGGGAGGCTCAGAATATCAGCGCAAATATTGTGTACCGGTATGCATGTGGCATTTCCATTGTAGAATATGTACAGTGTGGTGCCTGCCTCTGTGTGTATTATTCATGAATGAATAACAAATAAAACCAGAGCAAAGAGGTGGGACACACAAAAAAATCGCCAGTAGATATTAAGAGATTTTGGTACGCACTAAATTCTAAGCCTATGGGAACGCTCAAAACGTTTTGGCCAATCAGAAAGCCAGAAATTCCTGACTCATCAACCAATAGGGTAGCAGATACGATTTGGGCTAGATGCGCCATTTTAGCGCGTCTCCAGCCATCCGGTATGATGGCGACTTTGCTTTGTCTCCAGTGAACAGGGTTGCTTCAATAGTCTATATATTTTTTTTCTAAAATTAACAGTGTTTTATCTCCGGGACGACGTGCCAAGAACTACACGTGTCTCAGTTTTTCAAGAAATGACGACAGAGTACAGAAGGTATGCGTAATATTCGGCTTTTTCCTAAGAAGCAGTTCCTAACGTTGGCAGCTTTGCATTGAAACACTGTGCTAGGCTAGTTAGCTGGCTAGCTATGTAACGGTGTTACGCAGAGGAAGCCGGCACATTTTCCCAACGGAGCAGAAGGAAAAACTCTACTGAGGGATTTTATAAGCTATCTAGCTAGCTATCCACTATTATTAAGTCTTTTCGAAATGGTAAATGTTGCATCACTAAACAATTTTGCGCGTAAAATTCCACCTGTGTTCTGTCTTGGAATGCATCAGCTTAGTTGCAGTTTACTTGCTAACTAGCATGCTAACTAATGTGAAATTTTACATTTCATTCTGGGGGAGGGGGATACACGGGATGCATACATTTCGGTGCATGCCTCTGAATGCACTGGACCATTCATGCACTGGGATTGCAGGGTTACCCGGGAAACGAATGTCTGAAATGTTGACATGCTGCAGTGATGTCTGTTTTGTTAATCTCATAACTTTGTCTGGTTGATTTACTGCACATACAAGATGGCTAAATAGCTAACCCGTTATCTAGTTAGTTAGCCTTTGATGGGATGAGGCCCGGTTTTTGTAGACCGTTTCTCTCCCAGTTCGCCTTTATGTACTCTGTGCATGTCAGATAGCATCCCTAGAAGCAGACACGATCCATGATAGTTAACGTACTCACGTCAGACAGGAAACCGATGCATTAGAGAGATAAGCAACAGAATCGCCTCACGCCTATAATGGCGCAAAATGTCTGAATTATCCTAGTTAGCTAAATGCTAACCTGGCCGTTGAGGTAAACCGTTAGTTAGCTAGCGCTCGGGTTTTTTTTCTTTACAACGAGCTGTTGTAAATGCATTTTACGAAGTTAGCTTGCTAGACAGATACCGTACGTTTGTTAGGTTATTTATAATATGAATAGCAAAAAAAAAAAAACGGACCGTAATGTTTGGTAGCTAGCTATCCATGTAACTAGCCTCTTCCCCCGCAGGAGGCTCAAAATATTTGGCATGGGCCCTCAGATCCTCAAAGTTATACAGCTGCACCATTGAGAGCATCTTGACTGGCTGCATCACTGCTTGGTATGGAAACTGTTTGGGAGCTTAAAGGCCAGTACATCACTGGGGCTGTGCTCCCTGCCATCCAAGACCTGTATACCAGGCAGTGTCAGAGGAAGGCCCTAACAATGTCAAGACTCCAGCCATCCAAGTCATGGACTGTTCTCTCTGCTACCGCACGGCAAGCGGTACCGATGCAGCAAGTCTGTAACCTGAACAACTTCTACCCCCAAAAGCCATAAGACTGCTGAATAGTTATCCAAATAGCTACCCAGACTATCTGCATTGACCCTTTCTGCACTAACTTTGACTCATCACGTACACTGATTTTACTGTTTATCTGTCACTTTATTCCTAGTTATTTGTCTCTACAGTGCATTCTGAAAGTATTGACTTTTTCCACATTTTGTTACATTACAGCCTTATTCTAAAATGGATTAAATTGTTTTTTTTCTTCATCAATCTACAAACAAAACCCCATAATGACAGCACAATACCCCATAATGACAAAGGAAAAACAGGTTTTTAAAAATGTTAGCAAATGTATAAATAAAATTAGCTGATCACATTTACATAAGTATTCAGACCCTTTACTCAGTATTTTGTTGAAGCACCTTTGGCAGAGATTACAGCCTCGCGTCTTCTTGGGTATGACGCTACAAGATTGACACACCTGTATTTGGGGAGTTTCTCTCATTCTTCTCTGCAGATCCTCTCAAGCTCTGTCAGGTTGGATGGGGAGCGTCGCTGCAGGTCTCTCCAGAGATGTTTGATCGGGTTCAAGTCCAGGCTCTGGCTGGGCCACTCAAGGACATTCAGAGACTTGTCCCAAAGCCACTCCTGCGTTGTCTTGGCTGTGTGCTTAGGGTCGTTGTCCTGTTGGAAGGTGAACCTTCGCCCCAGTCTGAGGTCCTGAGTGCTCTGGAGCAGATTTTCATCAAGGATCTCTCTGTACTTTGTTCTGTTCATCTTTCCCTCCATTCTGACTAGTCTCCCAGTCCCTGCTGTTGAAAAACATCCACACAGCATGATGCTGCCACCACCAGGCTTCACCGTAGGGATGGGACCAGGTTTCCTCCAGATGTGACACTTGGCATTCAGGTCAAAGAGTTCAATCTTGGTTTCATCAGACCAGAGAGTCTTGTTTCTCTTGGTCTGAGAGTCCTTTAGGTGCCTTTTTGGCAAACTACAAACGGGCTGTCATGTGCCTTTGTCTGAGGAGTTGGTTCCTTCTGACCACTGTACAATAAAGTTCTGATTGGTGGCGTGCTACAGAGATGGTTGTCCTTGCGCCTTGGTGGCGCTAAGCTCTCCTTCGTGAACAGACGCAGACAACGCAACACGCCTAACGTCCCGAAAAAATTTCAATAATATAATAAAACTATATTGAAAAAACATACTTTACGATGATATTGTCGCATGTATCAAATAAAATCAAAGCCGGAGTTATTAGTCGTCTATAACGACAGCTGTACAGAAGGCAAAACCAGGTCCCTTCGCGCGCTCTCCAGAAAACAGGAAACTGGTAACACGTCATACAAAGAGCATTTATTTGAGCCCAGATCAAGTTATACACTCAATTTCTTCTCTCACTGCCTGTCGACATCTAGTGGAAGACGTATGAAGTGCATGTATTCTAATAAATATCAAGGACCTTTATAGGCAGCCCCTAGAAGAGGGCATCGATTTCAGATTTTCCACTTCCTGTCAGGAAGTTTGCTGCAAAAGGAGTTCTGTTTTACTCACAGGTATAATTCAAACGGGTTTAGAAACTAGAGAGTGTTTTCTATCCAATAGTAATAATAATATGCATATTGTACGAGCAAGAATTGAGTACGAGGCCGTTTGAAATGGGCACCTTTTTATCCGGCTACTCAATACTGCCCCTGCAGCCCAAACAGGTTAAGACACTAACAGCTTACAGACGGTAGGCAATTAAGGTCATAGTTATGGAAACTTAGGACACTAAGGAGGCCTTTCTACAGACTCTGAAAAACACCAAAGAAAGATGCCCAGAGTCCCTGCTCATCTGCGTGAACGTGCCTTAGGCATGCTGCAAGGAGGCATGAGGACTGCAGATGTGGCCAGGGCAATAAATTGCAATGTCCGTACTGTGAGACGCCTAAGACAGCGCTACAGGGAGACAGGGCGGACAGCTGATCGTCCTCGCAGTGGCAGACCACGTGGAACAACACCTGCACAGGATCGGTACATCCGAACATCACACCTGCGGGACAGGTACAGGGTGGCAACAACAACTGCCCGAGTTACACCTGGAACGCACAATCCCTACATCAGTACTCAGACTGTCCGCAATATGCTGAGAGAGGCTGGACTAATGGCTTGTAGGCCTGTTGTAAGGCAGGTCCTTACCAGACCTCACTGGCAACAATGTCGCCTATGGGCACAAACCCACCATCGCTAGACCAGACAGGACTGGCAAAAAGTGCTCTTCATTGACGAGTCACAGTTTTGTCTCATCGGGGGTGATGGTCGGATTCGCGTTTATCGTTGAAGGAATGAGCGTTACACCGAGGCCTGTACTCTGGAGCGGGATTGATTTGGAGGTGGAGGGTCCGTCATGGTCTGGGGCGGTGTGTCACAGCATCATCGGACTGAGCTTGTTGTCATTACAGGCAATCTCAACGCTATGCGTTACAGGGAAGACATCCGTCTCCCTCATGTGGTACCCTTCCTGCAGGCTCATCCTGACATGACCCTCCAGCATGACAATGCTACCAGCCATACTGCTCATTTTGTGCGTGATTTCCTGCAAGACAGGAATGTCAGTGTTGGCCAGCGAAGAGCCCGGACCTCAATCCCCTTGAGCACGTCTGGGACCTGTTGGATCGGAGGGTGAGGGCTGGGCCATTCCCCCTAGAAATGTCCGGGAAATTGCAGGTGCCTTGGTGGAATAGTGGGGTAACATCTCACAGCAAGAACTGGCAAATCTGGTGCAGTCCATGAGGAGGAGATGCACTGCAGTACTTAATGCAGCTGGTGGCCACACCAGATACTGACTGTTACTTTTGATTTTGACCCCCCCTTTGTTCAGGGACACATTATTCCATTTCTGTTGGTCACATGTCTGTGGAACTTGTTCAGTTTATGTCTCAGTTGTTGAATCTTATGTTCATACAAATATTTACACGTTAAGTTTGCTGAAAATAAACGCAGTTGACAGTGAGAGGACGTTTCTTTATTTGCTGAGTTTATCTAGATTTGCATCTGAAATGGCCCCCATATTCCCTCTATAGTGCACTACATTTGACCAGGGTCCATAGGGTGTAGGTTCCAAATGGCACCCTATTCCCTCTATAGTGCACTACATTTGACCAGGGTCCATGGGGAATAGGGTGGTTTTTGGTACAGATCTTCAGAATGAAACAGACTCCTCACGTTGATCAGTAATGTTCTTACATGATGTCATCCAATACGACGTGACGTCGTCCTGTACGACGTGACGTCGTCCTGTACGACGTGACGTCGTCCTGTACGACGTGACGTCGTCCTGTACGACGTGACGTCGTCCTGTACGACGTGACGTCGTCCTGTACGGCGTGACTGGAACGGGCTCATCGTGTTGAACAATAATGTCTTAGATCCAGATCAGGCTGTTGAGCTTCAGGTTATTTTGCTTCTGAGTGTTCGGACGTTAACTTTTACTTTAGGAAAAAGCCTGTAACCTGATACTAATTTAATCCGCTGCCCACTGAGCCCACTCAGACACTCGTGACACCCATTCCAAATGGGAACTACAAACGTGGCTCATGCGCACAGTTCAATAGCACTATAAAAAACAGCCTTCAGACTCCCACATACAGGTGGAAAAATCCCTGTAAGAGTTATCATGCAAGACCAAGGTCGTAATCTATCTCATCAGCTGTTCATGTGGAAAAGACAACGAAGGACCAACGAAGAGACACAACAACACATAGCTGAACACCGCAGCCCAATCAGGTGTCAGAACACTGACTCTCCAATAGCAGCTCAATCAGGTGTCAGAACATTGACTGTCCAATAGCAGCTCAATCAGGTGTCAGAACATTGACTGTCCAATAGCAGCTCAGTCAGGTGACAGAACATTGACTGTCCAATAGCAGCTCAATCAGGTGTCAGAACATTGACTGTCCAATAGCAGCTCAATCAGGTGACAGAACATTGACTGTCCAATAGCAGCTCAATCAGGTGACAGAACATTGACTGTCCAATAGCAGCTCAATCAGGTGACAGAACATTGACTGTCCAATAGCAGCTCAATCAGGTGACAGAACATTGACTGTCCAATAGCAGCTCAGTCAGGTGACAGAACATTGACTGTCCAATAGCAGCTCAGTCAGGTGTCAGAACATTGACTGTCCAATAGCAGCTCAATCAGGTGTCAGAACATTGACTGTCCAATAGCAGCTCAATCAGGTGTCAGAACATTGACTGTCCAATAGCAGCTCAATCAGGTGTCAGAACATTGACTGTCCAATAGCAGCTCAATCAGGTGACAGAACATTGACTGTCCAATAGCAGCTCAATCAGGTGACAGAACATTGACTGTCCAATAGCAGCTCAATCAGGTGACAGAACATTGACTGTCCAATAGCAGCTCAATCAGGTGACAGAACATTGACTGTCCAATAGCAGCCCACTTCGTTGAAGCTAACCATCCAATCACCTCCCTCAAATACACAGGCAGTGAGCATGTTGCTCCACCAAGAAGAGGAGGTAACATGGAGATCCTACTTACTACAAAGGGAGACAGGATATCCTGTCTAAAAACTTTGACCCCTAGTGGTCTGAATATTGACTTTGATCTCAGGCTCTTCTTATGAACAAGTCTTAGAAATGGATATATTCTTTCTCCAGCTTATCAGCGTTCACCCGATAAGTTCCCCCTGTTGATGATGCTTATTATGCATTAAGGTTGAACCAAAAGATTACATGGAACGAAATACGAAACGGTTAAATATGTGAAATTCAATGAAACAATAATGTATGTTGATGCTATTATTATGTACAATATTAAATTATGTTTCCATATGATAACAATCTAATATATTTAATATGCCATAAACTATTGTTGTTTTTCACTCAATTCATCCTAATTAACTTACTCATTATGACACACCCCTCACTATTGTCATTGCTTGTCTACATAACCTGGTTTACGTATTCATGACATGAGCCTGAAGAAGGCCCAGCGATGCCGAAACGTTGGTGATTTACCCAATAAATTACTGGGAGCTAATATGTATAATTTCAGACCTAATAATGGGATTTCTTGTTGTTGGCAGGTAAAATGAGTAAGGCCTCAGCTGAATCTACAGACCAAGTGATGGAGGAGGAAGTAGGTCCGCCTCCGATTACAGACCAGATGGAGGAGGAGGAGGAGGAGGAGGAGGTAGGTAACATCAGATTACAGACCAGATGAAGGAGGAGGAGGAGGAGGTAGGTCAACATCAGATTACAGACCAGATGAAGGAGGAGGAGGTAGGTCAACATCAGATTACAGACCAGATGAAGGAGGAGGAGGAGGAGGAGGAGGTAGGTCAACATCAGATTACAGACCAGATGAAGGAGGAGGAGGAGGTAGGTCAACATCAGATTACAGACCAGATGAAGGAGGAGGAGGAGGAGGAGGAGGAGGAGGAGGTAGGTCAACATCAGATTACAGACCAGATGAAGGAGGAGGAGGAGGTAGGTCAACATCAGATTACAGACCAGATGAAGGAGGAGGAGGAGGAGGAGGAGGAGGAGGTAGGTCAACATCAGATTACAGACCAGATGAAGGAGGAGGAGGAGGTAGGTCAACATCAGATTACAGACCAGATGGAGGAGGAGGAGGAGGAGGAGGTAGATCAACATCAGATTACAGACCAGATGGAGGAGGAGGAGGTAGGTCAACATCAGATTACAGACCAGATGGAGGAGGAGGAGGTAGGTCAACATCAGATTACAGACCAGATGGAGGAGGAGGAGGTAGGTCAACATCAGATTACAGACCAGATGGAGGAGGAGGAGGAGGAGGAGGTAGGTAACATCAGATTACAGACCAGATGGAGGAGGAGGAGGTAGGTCAACATCAGATTACAGACCAGATGGAGGAGGAGGAGGAGGTAGGTAACATCAGATTACAGACCAGATGGAGGAGGAGGAGGTAGGTCAACATCAGATTACAGACCAGATGGAGGAGGAGGAGGTAGGTCAACATCAGATTACAGACCAGATGGAGGAGGAGGAGGAGGTAGGTCAACATCAGATTACAGACCAGATGGAGGAGGAGGAGGTAGGTCAACATCAGATTACAGACCAGATGGAGGAGGAGGAGGTAGGTCAACATCAGATTACAGACCAGATGGAGGAGGAGGAGGTAGGTCAACATCAGATTACAGACCAGATGGAGGAGGAGGAGGAGGTAGGTCAACATCAGATTACAGATTTCTATGTCCCCTGCTTACTAAAATGTTTCCACCTGGGCACAAACAATGTTTTAACAAAAACAGTAGTGCACTAGATAAGGTGCCATTTGGGACACAGCCGGACTGTAGCTTCTGTGGCAGACAACAGGACAATACGATCACTCAGGTTATTCTAAGGCTTTTTCCTCTTGGATGTTTTTTAATAGACTCTCGTGACTGTTTATTCCTCAGGCTGGGAGCTCAACAGAGACTGAGAGACCCTCCTCTTCTCACACCAAGAGGAAGCCTGCTGCCGCAGCCAAGCAAGTTGGAGGGAATGAGTCCGACACCTCGGACGAGAGTGGACAGGAAGATGGCGCCTCAGATGGTAAGGTCGACCACTAGACCTGGGCCCAGCACAGGTTTTAGTGCTTCTTAATATCCTTGTGGAGCCAAAAGGTGCATTTCCACACTTTGGGGATAATAATGTTTTAGTTGGTCTGTTCTGAGTTGATATTCCAGGTTTATGTGGTGGTGATGAAGCAGTTGTTGAGGGTTCTGGGATCTGGTCCAAAGTAGTGCACTATATAGGGAATAGGGTCCTGGTCTAAAGTAGTGCACTATATAGGGAATAGGGTGCCATAGGGCCCTGGTCTAAAGTAGTGCACTATATAGGGAATATAGTGCATTGGGATCTGGTCTAATGTAGTGCACTATATAGGGGATAGGGTTCTATAGGGCCCTGGTCTAATGTAGTGCACTATATAGGGAATAGAGTGCATTGGGATCTGGTCTAATGTATTGCACTATATAGGAAATAGAGTGCATTGGTATCTGGTCTAATGTAGTGCACTATATAGGAAATAGAGTGCATTGGTATCTGGTCTAATGTAGTGCACTATATAGGAAATAGAGTGCATTGGGATCTGGTCTAATGTAGTGCACTATAAAGGTCTGTACCACCCAGCCACCTGTTGTTTCTGTTTGTTAGACTGTAATTTCTGTCTTCCTATAGAATGGGGTGTTTCTCTGGTTGTGGGAAGAGCGTAATGTCTACTTTCACCATTTATCTTGTCTGACCCTCATTCAGAGCCCTTCCCTTTTTCACGTTACAGCCTTATTCTAAAACTGATTCAATCGTTTTCCCCTCATCAATCTACACACAATACCCCATAATGACATCACAATACCCCATAATGACATCACAATACCCCATAATGACATCACAATACCCCATAATGACAAAGCAAAAATGTTTATTTAGATCTGTTTTCAAATGTATTAACAATAAAAAAAAACAGATACCTTATCTACCTCTGTATTCAGACCCTTTGCTATGAGACTTGAAATTGAGCTCAGTTGCATCCTGTTTCCATTGATCATTTTTGAGATGTTTCTACAACTTGATTGGAGTCAATCTGTGGTAAATTCTATTGATTTGGACATGATTTGGAAAGGCACACACCTGTCTACATAAGGTCCCACAGTTGACAGGGCACGTCAGAGCAAAAACCAAGCCATGAGGTCGAAGGAATTGTCCGTAGAGCTCTGAGTTTCTCTGTGGAGATGGGAGAACCTTCCAGAAGGACAACCATCTCTGCAGCACTCCACCAATCACACCTTTATGGTAGAGTGGCCAGACGGAAGCCACTCCTCAGTAAAAGGTAAATGACAGCTGCTTGGAGTTTGCCAAAAGGCACCTGAAGACTCTCAGACCATGAGAAACAAGATTCTCTGGTCTGATGAAACCAAGATTGAACTCATTGACCTGAATGCCAAGCTTCACGTCTGGAGGAAACCTGGCACCATTCCTACGGTGAAGCATGGTGGTGGCAGCATCATGGTGTGGGGATGTTTTACATCGGCAGGGACTTGGACAGAGATCCTTGATGAAAACCTGCTCCAGAGTGCTCAGGACCTCCGCGTGGGGCGACGGTTGACCTTTCAACAGGACATTGACCCTAAGCACACAGCCAAGACAACGCAGGAGTGGCTTCAGGACAAGTCTCTGAATGTCCTTGAGTGGCCCAGCCAGAGACCAGACTTGAACCCAAACGAACATCTCTGGAGAGACCTGAAAATAGCTGTGCAGCGACGCTCCCCATCCAACCTGACAGAGCTTGAGAGGATCTGCAGAGAAGAATGGGAGAAACTCCCCAAATACAGGTGTGCCAAGCTTGTAGTGTCATACCCAAGAAGACTCGAGGCTGTAATTGCTGCCAAAGGTGCTTCAACAAAGTACTGAGTAAAGGGTCTGAATACTTATGTAAATGTGACATTTCAGGCTTTTATCTTTTACGTTTGCAAAAATGTCTAATCTGCTTTGTAATTATGGGGTATTATGTGTAGATTGAGGGGGGAAAACAATGTAATCCATTTTAGAATAAGGCTGTAACGTAACAAAATGTGGAAAAAGTCAAGGGGTCTGAATACCTTCCGAAATGCACTGTATATTATGAGGACATTTAATAAGGTTTTTTTCTGGGAGCATGGAGCTCCCTCGTTAGGTTCCCCTCGACCAGATTACTACGCTCCAGCTGAACTAAAGCATGCTGACACCCTAATTTCCTGTCCTCTCCTTCAGGGATGTTGGTTGTGCAGCCTCCCGCTGGGACTGACAACAAGGAGGACAAGAGCAGAGGAGCCATGAAGCTCCGAGTGGACCTCTCACGGAGAAAGACAGGTTAGTCTCCTCACTATATACCACACTGCTACCAACCAGAGGATAGTCAGAGAAGCCCCCAAGGTTTTGACCAGAAAGTGTGTTCCTGTGGCCTAATAATCACAACTGCTGCCAGTTTAATGAAATCAAACCGTTTGGGATTGATATTTGTGTTTATTAGGGATCCCCGTTAACTGCTCTTCCTGAGGTCCAAACACATTACATCACCTTAAACAGCAGAAACAACAGTACCTGGTTGCATCACTGCCTGGTACGGCAACTGCTCGGCTTCCATCCGCAGGACACTACAGAGCGGAGTACGAAAGGCCCAGTACATCACTGGGGCCAAGCTTCCTGCCATCCAGGACCTCTATACCACGCGGTGTCAGAGGAAGGCCCAGTACATCACTGGGGCCAAGCTTCCTGCCATCCAGGACCTCTATACCAGGCGGTGTCAAAGGAAGGCCCAGTACATCACTGGGGCCAAGCTTCCTGCCATCCAGGACCTCTATACCACGCGGTGTCAAAGGAAGGCCCAGTACATCACTGGGGCCAAGCTTCCTGCCATCCAGGACCTCTATACCAGGCGGTGTCAGAGGAAGGCCCAGTACATCACTGGGGCCAAGCTTCCTGCCATCCAGGACCTCTATACCACGCGGTGTCAGAGGAAGGCCCAGTACATCACTGGGGCCAAGCTTCCTGCCATCCAGGACCTCTATACCAGGCGGTGTCAAAGGAAGGCCCAGTACATCACTGGGGCCAAGCTTCCTGCCATCCAGGACCTCTATACCACGCGGTGTCAAAGGAAGGCCCAGTACATCACTGGGGCCAAGCTTCCTGCCATCCAGGACCTCTATACCAGGCGGTGTCAGAGGAAGGCCCAGTACATCACTGGGGCCAAGCTTCCTGCCATCCAGGACCTCTATACCAGGCGGTGTCAAAGGAAGGCCCTACAAATTGACAGTCTCCAGCCACCCTAGTCATAGACTGTTCTCTCTGCTACCGCACGGTAAGCGGTACCGGAGCGCCAAGTCCAGGTCCAAGAGGCTTCTAAACAAGCTTCTACCCCCAAGCCATAAGACTCCTGAACATCTAGTCAAAATGCTACCCAGACTATTTACGTTGCTTTGTTGGGAAGGGCCCATAAGTCCCCAAATCCCCATTTGGGATACCTTTAAATGTACCTTCAGGGGTCATTCAATATTCATCAATAATAAAGAAGCAGTTTCTGTCTAAAGAGACAAGACTAACAAGGGAAATCCACGAACTAATAGTACAGGTAGATAGCAATAAAAACGATACTAGCGAGATACAAAATAAGTTAGAAGAAAAACAAAAAGAACTGGAGGAACTTTATTCAAGAACGATCTAATGTAATCTATTACAGAAATAAAGCAACCTGGATGGAATACGGAGAAAAATGCACCAAATTCTTCCTGAATCTCCAATACAGGAACGCTAACAAAAATAATTAGCAGAAACTCGTTGCTGAAGACGGAGTCATCTATGATTCTCCGAATTATATTTTAAAAGAGGAAGCTAATTATTTTAGGCAGATGTTCTCTCTTCCGTCTCATTCTTTCCCACTGAATGAAGATTATGGTAAGGAATTCTTTCCAAATAATATAACAAATGGAAAATTAGCAAATGTACAGAAAGATCAGTGCGAAGGCCAAATTACAGAGGAAGAACATTTTTGAGGCTCTTAAATCCTTTCAGTCTGGAAAAAACCCAGGGCTTGGTGGCATACCGGTAGAGGTATATCAAGCATTTTTTGATATTCTAAAAGCTCCGGTTGATTACAAGATGGCGCAGCAGTCAGACGTCTGTCTTCGTCGTGTCCTGTGTATAATATATATTTTTTTTCTTCGTAAATATTTAAACAATTTTATTCTTAACCCCAACTTCAACATAGTCTCCTGCAACCCGCCTCACCCAATGTGGTATGGATCTGCTATTTTCTTTACTTTAGAACCGGGAACCCCAACAGAAGCTAGCCAGCTAACTAGCTACTAGCTAGTAGTCAGCTATCCACGGCTAGCGGTCATCAGCTAACCTTTAGCCCGGTCACCTCCTGCCAGTCTCTGCACAGCACGATGCAAATCGGACTCATTTTTCTCCATCTCCGTATTCCTACCGCCTAGCTCTGAACCTTTTCACCTGGATCATCGCAGCTAGCTAGCTGCAATCCGAATGGCTACTCCTGGCTAACGTCTCTGTCCCAAAGCAAGAATCAATTAGCCTGGAGCTAGCCTATCCTAGGTCCATCTCCCGGCTAACCGAAGAGGTCCATCAGCCACTCCTTGGGCTAAAATACCTATTTTGTCAATTGGCCTGGACCACTTTTACTGCCGACACGGAGCCCCGCCGATCCATCACGACTGGACTACCGATGTAATCCGCCTGAGGTGGTTTTTCAACAGGCTCCTCCGTCACGACTTCCCCTGAATGCCCATCTGCTAGCATGCTAGACGCGGCCCGCTAGCTGTCTAGAGCATATCGGACTGTTAGCTGAAGAGGCCCATCGGACAAATTCTTTGGCAATTATATACCTATTTTGTCAATTGGCCTGGTTTACCACATGGAGTCCTGTTGATCCACGACAACTGGTCTGCCGACGTAACAGCACGAGGGGGCTACAACAGACTTCTTCCGTCGCGACGTCCCTCTAAGGCCCTTCTGCTAGCTTGTTAGCCCCGGCCCGCTAGCTGTCTGAATCGCTGTGTCTCCAGCCCGCCGAGCTACTCACTGGACCCCTATGATCACTCGGCTAGGCATGCCCCTCTCCCTAATGTCAATATGCCTTGTCCATTGCTGTTTTGGTTAGTGATTATTGCCTTACTTCACTATAGAGCCTCTAGCCCTGCTCAATATGCCTTAGCTAGCCCTTTTGTTCCACCTTTCACACATGCGGTCTATTCTACCTTGTCCAGAAACCTGCTCCTTTTACTCTCTGTTCCGAACGTACTAGACAACCAGTTCTTATAGCCTTTAGCCGTACCCTTATCCTACTCCTCCTCTGTTCCTCTGGTGATGTAGAGGTTAATCCAGGCCCTGCAGCACCTAGCTCCACTCCCATTCCCCAGGCGCTCTCTTTTGTTGACTTCTGTAACCGTAAAAGCCTTGGTTTCTTACATGTTAACATTAGAAGCCTCCTCCCTAAGTTTGTTTTACTCACTACTTTAGCACACTCTGCCAACCCGGATGTCCTAGCCGTGTCTGAATCCTGGTTTAGGAAGACCACCAAAAACCTTAATTTCCATCCCTAACTATAACATTTTCTGACAAGATAACACTGCCAAAGGGGACGGAGTTGCAATGTCCTGCAGAGTGCTGTCTTACTATCCTTACTATTACTAAATTGCCCAAACAATTTGAGCTTCTACTTTTAAAAATCCACCTTTCCAAAAATAAGTCTCTCACCGTTGCCGCTTGCTATAGATCACCTTCTGTGCCCTGGACACCATATGTGAATTGATTGCCCCAAATCTGTCCTCAGAGCTCGTGCTGTTAGGTGACCTAAACTGGGACATGCTTAAATCCCAGGCCATCCTACAATCCTAGCTTGATGCTCTCAATCTCACACAAATTATCAATGGACCTACCAGGTACAACCCCAAATCTGTAAACACGGGCACCCTCATAGATATCATCCTAACCAACCTGCCCTCTAAATACACCTCTGCTGTCTTCAACCAGGATCTCAGCGATCACTGCCTCATTGCCTGCATCCGTAATGGGTCCGTGGTCAAACAACCTCCACTCATCACTGTCAAACGCTCCCTTAAACACTTCAGCGAGCAGGCCTTTCTAATCGACCTGGCCTGGGTATCCTGGAAGGATATTGACCTCATCCCGTCAGTAGAGGATGCCTGGTTATTCTTTAAAAGTGCTTTCCTCGTCATCTTAAATAAGCATGCCCCATTCAAACCATTTAGAACCAGTAACAGATATAGCCATTGGTTCACTCCAGACATGACTGCCCTTGACCAGCACAAAAACATCCTGTGGCGTTCTGCATTAGCATGGAACAGCCCCCGTGATATGCAACTTTTCAGGGAAGTCAGGAACCAATATACACAGGCATTTAGGAAAGCAAAGGCTAGCGTTTTTCAAACAAATGTGCATCCTGTAGCACAAACTCAAAAAAGTTCTGGGACACTGTAAAGTCCATGGAGAATAAGAGCACCTCCTCCCAGCTGCCCACTGCACTGAGGCTAGGAAACACTGTCACCACCGATAAATCCACGATAATTGAGAATTTCAATAAGCATTTTTCTACGGCTGGCCATGCTTTATATTCGTCGCCAAACCCACTGGCTCCAGGTCATCTACAAGTCTTTGCTAGGTAAAGCCCCACCTTATCTCACTGGTCACTGGTCACCATAGCAGCACCCACCCGCAGCACACGCACCAGCAGGTATATCTCACTGGTCACCCCCAAAACCAATTCCTATTTTGGCCGCCTTTCCTTCCAGTTCTCTGCTGCCAATGACTGGAACGAACTGCAAAAATCACGGAAGCTGGAGACCCATATCTCCCTCACTAACTTTAAGCACCAGCTGTCAGAGCAGCTCACAGATCACTGCACCTGTACATAGCCCATCTGTAAATAGCCCATCCAACTACCTCATCCCCATACTGTTATTTATTTTATTTATTTTTCTCCTTTGCACCCCAGTATCTCTACGTGCACACTCATCTTCTGCACATCTATCACTCCAG